>NC_136525.1:1872500-1960000 GCF_053919585.1 Euprymna scolopes
AGGATCGACTAAAAGTAATTTCTATGAGGGGGAAAAAAATTCCCTCATAGAAATTACTTCATGCCAACATTACTTCATTCCGACATTTACTTCTGAAGACAGTCGGCGAAAAGTACTTCAAGTTTCTTCACCGTTCCCCTTTTCTTTTCTCTTTCTCCACCTTTTAGTCGATCTTCTTCCTTTTCAATTTATTTTTTTTACTTCATAGTATCTGTTAAACATGTATAATTGGTTTCGGTGACAGGATTTAGTATTTTGAACCAAAATAGGGACTCCTTCCTTTAAAGATGTTGTAAGTTTTATGGAGTTGCTCATCGCATGCAATGTAGCATTTTATTATCACGACTGAATGTGTCTAAAATGGTCTTCGAAAGCTATAGAAGATTGTGTCTATAAGACTAGATGTATTAAAAAATTTTGTGCCATCTGTTGTTGCAAATCTACAATACTTTGGTCCAGAAGGGGAATTTCTGCACTCATTTTATTATATAGGAGATCATAAAGTGGAAAAACTCTCCTATAGCGCTGGGTCCGTTTGAATATCCTGTTTATTAAAAACTACCTCGGATTAGAGTTGATGGTCAGTGTTGGCCAGACATATAATTAAGTCTGCAAAAATTGTTTCCCGTCTGTCGTATTACGGTTGGTTTTCAGTGTAAGATCTGCATTGCCCTTGGTCACGAAGGACAGTTTGCCCTACATCACACAAAGTAATGTTATTTATGAATTTAATTGCCAGTGCGCTGCTGGCTATGTGGGTTGAACCACCTTGAACTTACAGACACGCATCAATCATCATATACCGGCAGAAATTAGATTAGACAAGCCACGTCGTTTTCGCCACACTTTTGGTTTGAAATTTGCCATTGGCCAACATCTAATTGAAAATCCAACTTGTGCCAATGCCTATAAGATGGATTGTTTCAGAATATTTCACCGGGCTGACTCTCAAAATCATTTAAAAATTTTGGAGTCAGTCTCAATTTTTTCAGGCAAGCTATTGCTTTGCTGGCAGAAAGAACTCGTTAAATTATATATATATATATTATATACGTTAAATTATATATATATATATATATATATATATATATATATATATATATATATATATTATATATATATATATATATACATATATATAAAATAAAAATAAAAATTACAATTAAATTAACCAAAATAATCCAAGATGGTAAAATTAAAGTATATTATAAATATTAAAGAATTAATATTTATAAAATTATCTCAGCCAGATGAAAAAGGTCGATAAAATCAAATAGGAAATAGAGCTTATAATATGAGCAAACAGTTAATAAAATATGTTAAAAAAACACTTTGAAACGAGTTAAAAACATATTTAATCTGAAAAGGAAACACTAGATAAGTGGATAGTCCTTAATCCGAGGAGTTTCGAAGAAATACTTTCCTTCTCATCAGAGGGTAGGAATTAGCAAAATGCGGGATCGGATTTTGCATGCAGAAGTATTTGATGAAACAACAAGTAAGTCAAAGATCTTACTTGAAAACAAAAAAAGTGAAGCAGAGGGAATATGGTGAAGAAAAAGGTGATTACACATGAATGGATAGTCTGGTGGAAGATAAAAAATCCAGTGACGGTAAAATCCAAATGTATAACTTCTAGAAAGTTAAAAGAATTTCCGTTTGTACAAGTAAAATCCAAGGAAATCCCGTAATTGGAAGAAGATGGTCCATAATAATCCAAAGGCAGAAATTCATGGAATAATTCACAAAAATGTGTACAAGGGAAAAATAAAAGATTCTAATAATATTAATAAAAGAAACATAAGATATGCTTTTCACTCTACTTCCGAGACATAAATATAAATAAGAAAGATCTGGGAAGAGAAAGAAGAGAGAGAGAAAAAGGGAGAGAAAAAAAAAGGAGAGAGAAAAAAATGATGATAAAGTTAAATATAAAATAAAGGGAAACAAATATATATATATATATATATATATATATATATATATATATATATATATATATATATAGATAGATAGATAGATAGATAGATAGATAGATAGATAGATAGATAGATATAAAGTTTTTTGGTTAGGTTTGTGGTTAGGTTCGTATGTGCTATTGTTTAGGTTGAGGGTAACGTCCAGAAAATTAACTATCCTGCAATTTCTGTCCGTTGTTATTTCTAATCCAAATTCCTTAAAAAAAATTATTGGATTAGAAATAACAATGGACAGCAATTGCAGGATAGTTAATTTTCTGGACGTTACCCTCAACGTAAACAATAGCACATACGAACCTTACCACAAACCTAACCAAAAAACTTTCAGCATAGATTACCGATCAAACCATACGAAATGCATGAAGAAAGCACTGATCCCCAACATTTCTAAAAGAGTTTCAGAACTCTCTAAGAATGAGAATATATATATATATATATAGTACCGAAACCGAAATCAAAATTTATGGGTCCTGGATATGACCTTAAACTATATCCGATAGTGAGACCCCAGCTTGTGGGCTTTGGGGAGTGTGGAGCCACCCTTTATTTGTCATTGCTCCCAGGTCCACTCTGATCCGTAGTGGTAGTACCAGTTAGGGTCCCAACTATAGGTTAAATAGAAACCGACTTAAAAAACAAATATACTCTATTAAAAAATTGTTCTTCAAAATCACTGGATTTGGCATTAAATAACCCAAAAGGGTTGATATGTCGTAAAACAAAAACAACCAACCAACCAACCAAAACTTATGAAGAATTTTTGGTAAAGTTATTTATTACAAGACATGGATGTCCATAACAATTAAACGACAGTCACTCGGATGTAATTTTTTTTTTTTTAATTATATTATTTCAAACTCAAATCCACCAGAATACATTTCGGTTTTCTCTTGAGAAGAAGTCAGCAATCTGATCTTTTGTTGAAAAGGTCGCGCTTACATTTCGTCGGACGCCATTTCTGTGTTTAGTTCAATTTTAAACATGGCCGCCATCGCATTTAAGTCGAATACAAATCGTGCCCGCTAGAGGGCGAAAAGTCTCAAATCGCACTGTAAAAAGTTTTTAATGTTCAGCGTGATAAAACAACGAATTAAGAATCTCTATTTTAAAGTGCGAGGTTAGCAAGGAAAATAGTATTTCGAACTTAGACACCACAGTGATATGGAGGGTAGATTAAGTGGAAGAAAGAAAGCGCAAACAATGTGTTGGTGAAAGGTTTCGTCAGACGACATTACGCGCGGACGAGGCGAGACCTGTTTAGAGCAGATAGAAGTATAGATAGTTATCTCCATGCCCCCTTCTCTCTCTTTCTCTCTACACTTATTTCTTTTTACACTTTTTATGACCTTTTTCCTCTTCTCCTACTACTCTCACTCTTTACCTTCTTTCTACTCCTTCTCTCTCTCCTTCTTCTCTCTCTCCTTCTTCTCCTTTTCTCTGTTTAAGATTGGCTCGGCGAATCTCAGCATGTTCCGGCGGTGTACGTTAAGTGACAAGCGAACGAGGCGAGACATGTTTAAAATAGATAGCAATATAGATAATTATATTTCATGCTCCCTCCTCTCTCTTTCTCTTTACCCTTATTTCTGTCCACTTTTTTTATAACCCTTCTCTCCTCCTCCCCCTTTTTTTTTAAATTTTTTTTTTATTACATTTTCACCCCAAACAAGGCAAATTGCCACTTTGGTGCAGGGGGCTACTATCAGGGGCAACAACTACTGGGGTACTATGTAGGGATTTGGGCAGCAAGGTGTCGGTTCACGTTACACTTGAACTTCTGCATGTCAGTACTGTTGGGGAAGCAGGGACCTGGAATGGAATTCCAGAGTCTTGCGGTTCTGGGGAAGAAACTATTGGAGTAAAAAGATCTTTTACATCTAGGGACCTCTACAGTGTGGGGGTGGGATCTAGTAGCCTGTCGGGTTTGTCGAGGGTGCTCGCGTCGTGGGGGCACAAGTGATTGCAGTTCGTCAGAGCATTCACCACTAAAATACTTGTAGAAAAGGCAGAGGGATGCAACATTTCGTCGATGGGATAGAGGCTGAAGCTTAGATGCCAGTTCAGGGCCTATCAGGTTTGCGACTCTCTTTTGAACCTTGTCTAGGAGCGAGAGACTAGTAGCCGATGCACCAGCCCAGATGTGGCAGCAATACTCCATACATGGGCGAATGGTGGCCTTATAGAGGTACAGGATACTTTCGGGTGTTAGTAGTTTTCTAGCACGGTAGAGAGAGCCTACCTTTCTTGCAGCGGCCCTGGCAATGCCTTCAATGTAATTGTTCCAACTCATGTTTCCTGTGAACGTTAGGCCAAGGAGTTTGAAAGATGGACTCTCAGATAAAGAGTCGTTGGCCATTGCTATGGGTGGTAGAGAGGGTTTCTTGTAATTATTGAATGAAACTAGTTTAGTCTTGGCAGCATTGAACGCGACCAACCACTTTTGTCCCCATTCCACTACAGATTGGAGGTCTTCCTCTAGTGTTTCTGCCATTTCTTTAGAAATGTGTTCATTCGTCTTCCTGTCGTGTCTGCCATAGAGTGTAGTGTCATCAGCATATATACCCATCTCAGAGGCAATGTTGTCGGGGAGGTCATTTATGAATATCAGGAACAATAGAGGTCCAAGGATAGAACCCTGGGGCACTCCCGCATTTATATCATATTGTTTAGATGTGCGACCGTCGAGGACTACCTGGATTTTTCTCTTATCTAAGAAGGATTTAATTATGTTAAGTATTCTACCAGTGATACCGTATGATCTGATTTTACTGAGGAGACCCTCATGCCATACCCTGTCAAAAGCCTTAGATATATCTAGAGCTACCGCTCTGCCTTCCCCCGCTTTGTCCAGTGAATGGTATATACGTTCAGAGATCACCGTGAGGATGTCTGCTGTGGAACGGGCTTGTCTAAATCCATCTCCCACTCTTTACTTTCCTCTCTTCTCATCTGCTCACTCTTTATTTTTCTCTCTCCTCCTTCTCTCTCACCTCTTTCTCTCTTTCTCCTCCTCTCTTTCTCTGTTTAAGACTGGCTGTGGCTAGGTTACTCTCGGCATGTTCTGGCGGTTTACGTTAAGTGACAAGCGAACGACGCGAGACCTGTTTAAAAAAGATAGCAGTATAGATAATTATCTTCCATGCCCCCCCTCTCTCTTTCTCTTTACGCTTATTTCACTCTACTTTGTTTATAGCCCTTCTCCCCCTACTCTCACTTTTTACTTTCCTCTCTCTCCTCCTTCTCTTTCTCCCCTTCTCCCTCTCTCCTCTCTCTCTCTCTCTCTCTTCCTTTTCTCTGTTTAAGACTGGCTTGGTTACTCTCGGCATGTTCTGGCGGTTTACGTTAAATGACAAGCGAACGACTCTAAACCTGTTTAACAAAGATAGCAGCATAGATAATTATCTTCCATGCCCCCTCCTCTCTCTTACACTTTTTTTTTATAACTCTTCTCTGTCCTCCTACTTTGACTCTTTGTTTTCTCTCTTTCTTCTTTCTCTTTCCTCAGTTTCTGTTTAAGATTGGCTTGGCGATTCTCGGCATGTTCCGTCGATGTACCTTAAGTGACAAGCGAACGGGGTGAGACACGTCTAAAAAAAATAACAGCGTAGAAAGATAATTATCTCTCACGCCCCTCTCTCTTTCTTTTTCTCTTTACGTTTCTTTCTCCTTGTTTTCTCTTTAAACACTTCTCTTTCTGTCTTTTCTCTTTTCTTTTCTCTCTTTAAGATTTGATCGGAGACGCACGGCATATTCCGACGGTTTACTCACGTTCCGGGCAAACGCGAACGAACATTAACGAGAATCCGGTTCGCAAAATGCACTAATAACCAAAATACAATTGCGAATTACAGAGTAGAAAAGACGACAAAATTCCATTTCCGTTTGATGAAAACCATTTTTTTTTTGTTGTTGCAGACCATTTAATTTATGTTACCAACCAAAAGGTTAGAGACCACACTAGCCAATAGGTAGTATCGTAAAAAATTCTGCGAACGTTCAAAATAGATTTTGTAATCTAGTGGGGGTGTTCTTTTGCTCTTTCCTGAAACCTCTTTCTTGCAACATTGAGAGCCTGTCTCTGCTTTATCGTAATTTTCACCGCAAGTGCTCGTCTGGGCTCCAATCTACAGCTCCCTTGCCGAACTTTCACGAGAAACACTCGTCTAGCTGAAACCACTATCATTAATTTCCCTCGTTCTTCAGCTATGCAAAAACCTAAACATAGATTCTATGAACAAAGTTTCTGTCTTAGAATTACACGCATGTGGTACTATCTAGCGTTTTCCTGTTTTCCAGCTGGCTACAATATGGTCGTCTTCAAGTCCAACGTAAACAAGTTCTTGATGAGCCGTTCCCCTTAAGTAATCTAATGTACCAAACTTCCACTACTAACGATCACTACATTTTCCCATTAACTAATGTACACTCATTAACACTTATCCTCGAGAGACCCCCAGGCCTTAGTGGTGATTCTTTTGTAAAAAAACAAACGGGCTGAGTCGCATATACCCTAAGATTGAACCCAGAGAGAATTGCTAAGCACATGCTTAAATGGAGTCCTAATTAAAACTTAGGGAAGAGAAAAACCGTCTGATTGTCGGGGATATTTACGTTGAGGCTGAGAAAGTCAAAATGCATCAAGTTTGTTGGAATGCATATGACTGAGATGTTTTTTTCGGCCTTTAATTATACTACAGTATCGCCATTTCTTAATTAACTTTTTCTCAATGCCCTTTCACCTTTCGTACAATCGTGTTTAACAACTTTTTGCTTAAAACTCTTTCGAGTCCAATTCCTTTTGTATACGATTTTGAAGATGGCCGCCAATCTGTCTGGTTCCGGTGAGATTCGTGCCCGCTAAAGGGCAAAGAGTGTCGAATCTCGTAGGAAACATCACGGATCATTCAGTGTGAATTCCGTACAAATAAATCATGGACATTACCTTGTTGCGTCTATTCGATCCATTCAGTCGTAAAAATCTCCAAATAATAAGAATCTTTAGACAAATCTATTAGTGATTGGACAATTCCAATATTTTTCTCGATTCCGATACAGTTACCGAGTCTGTTCTAAAATTCAGATTCAAATATTAAAATTAAAATATAAATCTTATAAACTTTCTGTAAATAAAAATATATATATATACAAACTTTCTGTAAATAAATAGATAAATATATATATACATATATATATATATATATATATATATATATATATATATATATATATATACTTTAAATTTGTCTTAAAATAAGCAGTAATGACAATACAAGCGTTGTTTCCTGAAGAGGTCTCTGGTTATTAAACACTAGAAGGCCGAAACATGCCATTGACTGTGTAGCAACACATTACTGCTTATGTTAAGACAAATTTAAAGTGTAACTTGCTCTACCCAGGTATTGAGCACTCTTGTATTAACCTCGTTATATTTCACTGGGTACCTTACCTTTGAAAAATAGCAACCTCTAATATATATATATATATATATATATATATATATATATATATATATATATATATATATATATATATATAAAGGGTGGGAGATAAAAAAAAAAGTGAAATTATCAATCAAGTTTTCATAGGCAGCAACATACCAAAATCATATTTATATGTACGATCGTTTCAGACACGATATCGTTTTATTCATTGGATATTTAACAATAAAACCACCGAGAAATAAGTAAACTATTTCTGTATACCGTCTTTTAAGGAAGTGCTTCCATATTTTTTAAGCTGTAAGGAAGACGCTCAGTGCGCAAACCTTCTTTTTAAAAACATTTACAAAACCTTTTTATTTTATTTATATATCTGTTTATGCTTTTTTTGTCAGTGTACTAGAAGGAATTCTGTTCATTACAACCCTTACTGAAACGAAGCTGTTCTGCTTGAAAAGGGCGCCATTTTATTCTTATTCATATTTATGTCGATTCTTTGTTTTAAAAAACTAAAGTAATTACGTGTTTACTTTTTTAATATCCCATTTTGCTGTTTCGGATTATTTTACTAAAGTAAGTAAAGCTTCATTATTTTTCAAAACTGTTTTTGTTTCTTTGTTTTTCGATATTTCGTGAAATTTCGTAATTGTGAATTAAAAATCAGTTTAAAAAGAAAAAACAAACAAAATCAACTCGATTGTACGATCGTTTCGAAAACTATGTTAGTTTTATTGAAATCGACTATAAGTATTGAGAATAATTTGATAAAAGTTTTGCCCTTTAAGCATAGTCTCTTCATCAGCAAAAATAGAGGAGGGGGAGAAGTTAAAGACACCAAAATGAAACTAGCATTTTAGTAATTTTAGTAAGGCAGATATTCCTGGAACTATTTAGTTAAAGACGCATTATATATCAACAACACAATGGACACTGTTTTCTTTTAAAAGTATTAATACATTTACTAATACATTAAAATAAATTCTGCACTTTAGACTCCTGGTCGAATTCTCTCTAAAAATATAATATATATTGGCCAACATCTAATTGAAAATCCTGCTTGTGCCAATGCCTATAAAATGGATTCTTTCCTCGGACTGACTCTGAAAAGCATTTAAAAGTTTTGGAGTCAGTCTCAATTTTTTCACGCAAGCCGTCGCTTTGCTGACAGAAAGAATTCGTTAAATTATTAGACATGCTAGGAGATATATCTTAATCGTCTCCCATCTCAATTGCACATATATTTTATATTATTGTATCTATATTTTACATATATTTCCTATTCGCCTTTTCTTCCATTTTTTTCCTATATCTCTGGGTATTTTCTCTTTAATAGGTCTTTTTGCATCTCTTATAACCAACGATCAACTCCTGATGAGTCTGTTGGTGAAAGAGTTTATTCGTATATTATTTTCAAATCGCGATGTATATATATATATATATATATATATATATATATATATATATATATATATATATATATATATATATATAATATGTGCAATTGAGATGGGAGACGATTAAGATATATATATATATACTCTTTGGGTAACTGTAAACTTGATACAACGTCTAGGACCACTCGGCCATATGTCACTGGAACATAAACAGAGAATCAGCAACTATGTCCCAAAGCCTAGCTGGAGTCCGAACAAGGTACCCCCGTAATAATAATAAAGGGTTGGGTTCGAGACTCCTAACAAACGGTTCCCCAGTTCGATACAAAACACCTGACGAAGGCCGGAGGGAAAAAAGGCCGAAACGTTGTGACAATAACAACCAAGATGAGGAAGTCAGTCCGACAATCTCAATCAAGGGATATTGGTATATAGACATTCCAAAGTTTTGTTTGTTAGGTTGAGTTTTTTTATTATTTTGGCAGGTAAGTCAGCGGGTTACATGATAAGGGCTGAAACATGCTCATAACTGTGTAGCAACAAATTACTGCTTATGTACAGACAAATTAAAAGTATATACATATATATATATATATATATATATATTATGGGAGTAGACCACCGGCCAGGCGAGACAGAATGTCTGGTCTCTAAAACACCTTATAACACAAAAGCAAAAATAAGATATGGAAAGATAAAAACCCGTGAGGAATGGATCGTTCAAGGACCTTACTTATCCTCCCCCCCCCACATATATTAGGTGACAAGATTTCTAATTTTGTAAACGAAATAAGGAAATGCTTATTTTTTGTTGTTTTTTTTTGTTTTTGTGTCTTGAGATGTCAGTTTTCTAAGATTATTTTGTGGCATGAAGTTTTTCTTCTCACTAATTTTAATTTTAGGAGAAAAATAAACATTAGCAACAAAAGGTGTGTTTTTCATCCCTAAAACACCCTGGGACTCAAGCTCCAGAAATTTCCCAGGGTCAGCACGAATTTTGTAATTCGAAGTTTTTCTTCTCACAAATTTTTACTAATATTTTCATTATTTTAATTTGGTTTAGTATATCCACTGTTGTTACATGATAAGGGCTGTCACCTTTTCATGTAGGTATAAAAATAGAGAGATTTTGTTAAAATGAAAATGAAATGGAATAGACGAAATTCGAACCTCGTAATTTAGGTTTAGAAATAGATTACGAGAGAGAATTAGAAAATGGAATGTAAAAACAAACCATTGCTTAGCTTAGAGATAAAATAGTTTTAAGAAAAGGAATGTGCATTTTTCAATTCTGTTATGAAATTGAATTGAGGAATGCAACTATAGGATAATTTAATAAACATGTTTTTAACATATTGGAAATATAGGTTACTGGAAATATAGGTTAAAATTCCTTTTGTAAACAAAGGAAAATTTTTGGACACGCATTTCCAGAACACGTGAAAGAAGACACATGCTTTAACATGTGTTTGATATCATGGAAAATGGGAAGTTCTCGATATAGTTAGAAACTTTTGAGTTAAGCGAGAGAGTCTGAGGACGACAGACGACAGTCTGGAGTCCAGAGATAGACAGTCGAACGTCTGGAAGCGAGACGGTCACCTTTGAAACATAGAATATAAAACTTTGAATTCCTGACTAAGAAAACCACCGACCAGTCCATGGAAATAAATGTGTTTTTATAAACGTCGTCTTTGTGTTGTAATTCTACCAAAAGGTAAAGTGAAATTGTCATTATATGTCTTATATATCCTGTGTTTTAAAATGTCTTCAGATACACAATGTCTCTACATCTCATATCTACAATGTGAACACTAAGACTGTCTCAACACTGTCTCCTCACTCTAAGAGCTTCTATTACACTTCTAAGTATGAACATTTTATATATATGAATCTCTTCATAACACGAACACAGAACGCAACATCTCTCTTAATAAGACTCTCTAAGACTCACTTTTAATAAGACTTCCTAACAACGAACAACAACAACAACAACAACAACAACAACAATAATAATAATAATAATAATAATAATAATAATAATGAAACCACTATATAACAAGCGGAATTTCTAATATGGGATGAGCTGATTGTGCCAAATAATGGGGTTAATAATTTTGCAATGGCCCGTGCAATTTTATGGATAGATTGCCAATGCCTGAATTAATAGGACGGATTGGATATTGTTTTTTGTGGGTATTAGGCAGACCGTATAAAATGGGAATTTCGGGATAGTATTCGATGTATCATGACCAGGTTTTGTTATTAATTATTAGTTTCTTGTACATTTTATTAAATACTAGCCTAGCTACCCAGCGTTGCCCGGGTGTTTAAAGGCGTGTGTTGAGAAAGAAAAAATGATAGTAGGCAGGCAGGCAGGCAGGCTCGAACGCGTACCGCGAAGAAGGAAAAAAAAGTTTTTAAAAAAGCGTACCGTCTTTGCTGAGGCACCCACCGCCACCGGAAGTGGCGAATGCTTAAATTAAGGCTATTCAATCAAAAAGAGGGGATGACTTTCGAAAATATCGGAAAAAAGCCAATTTTTCGATATTTGTCGTCCGAAGGGTCGGTCTTCGAAAGTTTTAGGCATCTTACTATAAATTTTCCTACTGTCTATCTGTGTGCGTGTGTGTGTGTGTGTGACGCGGTTTATCTCAGCCCACAGGCCCCCCCCCAGCCAGGCAAGTTAGGTACCAAAATGAAGCTTATGACCCAGCGGATGTTTCGGTGATATTTATATCCAACGTTTTATTTACTGGATATTTTTCGTGTATTCACCGAAAGTTATTATCTACTTTAGTAAGATCGATTTACTGTCCGTATGTGTGTGTGTGTGACGCGGTTTATCTCAGCCTACAGGCATTCCACCCAGACAAGTAAGGTACCGAAATTAAGCTTATGACCCAGCGGATGTTTTAGTGATATTTATATCCACATTTTGTGTAGGGAAATGCAAAAATTAAAATGCAAAAAATAACGATTTACTAAACAACGTTTTATTTACTGGATATTTTCCGGTACAAGAACCCAAGTTTGCCCAGCATATATACATACATACATACATACATACATTTTTACAGATAGGTGAGATTTATATTGTAGGAGATGTCTATTTCTTTTTATATTACCTCAGAGTTAGTTTTATCGTAAATGTTTTGGTCTTGTAAGAGATTAAATATTTTATGTTTCCATTCAGACGTTTTTATTCTTACGACACCAATGCCTTTGTCTGCAGGCGATATGATGATATCATGGTCGTTTTTTAAATGTATTAGTTCATTAATATTCGTTTAGTGTCCACGGTTTGGCTGGAAGTTATTTATACGATGCCCTGATCGGAGCCTTTCATGAAACCCGTGTTCTCGTGTTTGTAGTTCCCTATCGAAAAACGTATGGCATTGCATCAACCAACAGCTAACCAATGATAAAATTTTGGACAAAAATTAAAGAAAAGTTTGATGCCGTTTCCCCGGAGTATTGCTGCAGTCTAATTCAAGGAATTCCCAAAAGATTGCAGGCTGTCAAATTGCAGAACGATTATGCTACTAAATATTATTTCCATGGCAGGTGCTCGTCTGAGCTCACATCTCTGGTCCCCCCTCGCCAATCTTTCACGAAAAACACCCGTCTAGCTGAATCCACTGTGAAAAATTTCCCCCACTCTTTATCTGTGCCAAAATCAAAACGTGGATTCTATGAACAAAGCTTCTTTCTTAAAACTGCACGCCTGTGGAACTCTGTTCCGTCTACCTGCTTCCCTCCTGACTACAACTTGGATGTCTTCAAGTCCAACATTAACAAATTCCTAATAAACCGCCCCCTTAAGTAAACAATTCATCAAATCTCCACACTAACGTACTGTACTTGCAATAACCCTTATCCCTGAGTGGCTTCCTGGCCTTGATAAGTGGTGACCACCGTGTAAAAAAAACTAGTTCATTGTGTTCCTGTTGTATTTGTGTTGCATTAATGTCCTAAAATAAATAACAATTTTCCATTGTGCGGACTTTCTTTTTGCCTCCTCAATTTATAGTTGTTGTTTTTTTTAAATTGACGTGAACACTACAATATTTAATATTGAGAAATAAAAGGCGAATCTAATCAGACACAGGTTGTTAAAATAGTTACATTAAATTTAGCTTAAATTTGCAGTTTTGACAAAAATTATTTCGGACGTTCTTTTGGCCTGCATTATATATATATATATATATATATATATATATATATATATATATATATATATATATATATATTTGTTTATTGTTATATAAACATGCTCACATCCCGCTGCTACAAATAGCCACTTGTTTCAATCAAACAACAAATATCATCAGGCAGCGACTTGACTATTCAAAAGTTCAATGAATAAATTAACTTAAAACATTATTCATTGAACTTTTGAATAGTCAAGTCGCTGCCTGATGATATCTGTTGTTTGATTGAAACAAGTGGCTATTTGTAGCAGCGGGATGTGAGCATGTTTATATAACAATAAACAAGTATTATCAGCTCTTTTTATTGAGCACTATCTAACAACCTCGTTGAATTCATTAGTCCATTACTTTTGAATATAAAAAAACCCGAGTATATATATATATATATATATATATATATATATATATATATATATATATATATATATATATATATATATATATAATCCAATTATTGCATGCTAAACACTTATTTTCTCATCCTAAAAAGACGAACTATTACAGGTGTTCTTTATTTTTCGTTTAATTTCCCAAAGTGTCCATTAATGAAATAAGTCGTTGCAAATGCGTCACAAATCTCCTTCAGAAAGTCCTTGTTTCTCGCAAGAACTCACAGCAATTTAGTGGGAGACCATCTTGAAAAAAGTATGGCGCCAGGAACAAAGCAGTGAATTACTTAGTCTAATGAAATTGATTAAAAAAGCTGACCCGTTAATGTGTCACTGTGCCAGAAAATTATATGCTCAATCAAAAAATATTGCTATAGATTAGAAAAAAAAATTACACACCACCCGTTGTTCTCCAGACCCCCTCTCTCTCTTTCTTTTTTTCTGTCTGTTTGTCTGTCTGTCTGTCTGTCTCTCTCTCTCTCTCTCTCTCTCTCTCTCTCTCTATCTCTATCTATCTATCTATCTATCTATCTATCACTCCTTATATTTCTCTATCTATGTATATATGTATGTATCTATATAGCCGCGTCAGCTTACCCCCTCTCTCTCCCTCTCTCTCTTTCTTTCTCCCCCTCTCTATCTCAATCTCCTCTCTCTCTCTCTCTCTCTCTCTATATATATATATATATATATATATATATATATATATATATATATACTAGTAGAAGTACCCTTCGTTGACTGGGTTCAAAAACAGCCTACAGAAAATGGACTGTGATTGATGAAAGTATCATAGGTTATGAAAAGGAGGGAGTTGTAAAGAGATAGGCTTGGATACTACAAGGATGTTACCCTAAGAAAAATATGATGAAAGTAAAGATAATTTTCGCGAAAATATATATTTTTTTTATATCAACTTCGTTTCCATTCATAGCCAAGAGTGACCAACAAAATAATGTTTCCTTACAAAGAGAAAATATTATATATATAATGATATAAATATACAAGAAATAAATGTAACAATAGTCAATAAAAGTTACTTTTATGGTAGAAAAGTTCATTGGTTTGTATTTTTAAGTAGTTTGTATTTTTTTTTCAATTCATGAAACGGTTTTTAAAAAAATCAAAATGGCAGCGACTTTGAAATGGAGAGCTCCGTTTTCAGTTTGAAGGAGGGGCACCTGAGCATTCTGTGTTAAAAATTTAAGAGAGTTCCATCAACGTAAGGAATATTTATGATCATATTTTAATGTTTCCGTTATTTTGTGCTTGAGGAATATTCGATTATGGCATGTGTAGTTTATATAAAAATTCATTTAAGTAGTTATCGCCTCAAATTTCGTTTTAATTTCGGTTCGCTGAAATCATTTCAAGTAAAGAGCATTAAAAACTATTTCAAAACAAAAAAAATATATAAACTGAACTTTTATTGACTATGGTAACATTTATTTCTTGTATATTTATTTTTTTGGGTAGTCGTTTGTTGGCTTTTCTGCTAAACACTCTTACTAAATAATATCGACGAAATATCGAAAAACAAAGAAACAAAAACAGTTTTGAAAAATAATGAAGCTTTACTTACTTTAGTAAAATAATCCGAAACAGCAAAATGGGATATTAAAAAAGTAAACACGTAATTACTTTAGTTTTTAAAGCAAAGAATCGATATAAATATGAATAAGAAGAAAATGGTGCCCTTTTCAAGCAGAACAGCTTCGTTTCAGTTTTACAGTATTGGACGGTGTAGTATTGCATTTATGAGGTGAATTTATTCGACACAATATGATTCAAATAAAAAAAATAAATAAAACCTAACGTGAATTAAGATTAAAGGTAAGGTGCTATTGTGGAGTCTCACGCCTTTTAAAAAAACATTGTCAAACTTTGTGACATATTTACATTCTCTGGAGGTCAGGCGCGAACGAACACCCCATAATTTTATTATACCACATGATATCAAACTGAAACATAGTTATCAAAGTATACTTACGCAAATAGATAGGAAAAGCCTTTGTTAAAGTTTATGCCATATTTCCATGGAGTACAGGCGCGAACGCAGACCCCACAATTTTATTATACCATCCCTATTTAAGTTAAAACATACTTATTAAACTATTCTTATGTACATCTATATCAAAAACCCTTGTAAAGGTTTTTTTTTAATTTTTCATTTCCATGCTTTGGGGGCCAAACGCGAACGCAGACCCCACAATTTTTATGAACCACCATTCTGCCAGATCAAACATACCCATCCCTGATCCTCGATACATCTTCTATCATTATATGTAATCATTTTTTTTTAAATAGTCAACCATATAGGAGCCTATTCACACACACACACACACACACACACACACACACGTTCAGCTTTATGTATATATATATATATATATATATATATATATATATATATATATATATATATATATATATATATATTTCTCTGCATATTAAAGGTCCTATAATATAAAACTCCATATGTGACGCTCACACTGTAATGAACATTCCAGACTTCAACACCCTTTGAAGACGTCCCAAGGATTATCTCCATCGTAAAAAAATAATAAACGTAAAAAAACATCTTGTTTTAAAAAAAATATCTGTACTAGTTTTGGTCTTCCGTGGAAATATACGCTAAAAGCCCCGAATACGAAGACTGTGCATTAACCCATATACTAGATTGATCAGCTTTTAAACAAATGTTTCTTTATCAAGGAACTAACATGGACACATTATTAAAAAAAAAATTGCAAACTTAAGCGTTTATGTGATACGAAGTGCCTTCAATACATTTCCAAACTTTCTTTGTAGATGCATTTAAAATGGCCGTAGACTCTTGAAAATTCAATATGTTATTGCTATACATCTTCTTAGATGACTGGCCAATTTTTATGATTTCACGTTCATAGGAATAGCTACAGTAGGAATTGGAATACGCCCTACTAAAGCCTGATTTTAGCATCTGGTGAATTTCTAAAATGCAATTGGAATGTGAGGACACTTTAGAAGAACAGTTATGCAATAAAATTCCGTTTTAAACTTCATAGAAATGCCACAGCAATATATAGAATGCTTCAGACTGCTTTTGGACCATCTTACATTAATTGAGTATCAGTTTTTGAGTGACGCAAGAAATTCAAGGAAGGAAGTCAGTCTATAAGGATTTGAGACGTATGGGAGAATTAAGGAAGTCAGAACACCAGACTTGATTGGCCAAATAAAGAATTTCGCAAATAAGCCGTTTGACTATAGAGACATTAAGTGCTCGGTTTGATATATGTGTGGGAACTGTACACACAATTATTTACGAGGAAGATGCGGAAGATTTGTGCAAAGTTTGTCCCAAGGGTGCTCAGGGAAGATCACAGTCTATTTAAGAAAAATGGACATCAAGACAGTTCCTCACCCTCCCTATAATCCAGACCTTGCACCCTGTGACTTTTTGGTTACTCCCTAGGCCCTACAAAAACTATAGATGCTGTCGATATAAGACAATTGAGGAGATGAAAGAGGCTGTGACGAGGGTGATTGACACGATCACGCAAGAGGACTTCCATGGGGCCTTCCGGTAGTTGTTGGAACGGTACAACATATGCATTGCAGCTGGGGGAGATGCCTTCGAAGGGGGCTAGAGTTTCATCCGTGTGCTTTCAATAAACATGCCCATACGTAGATAAATCGAAATTAAGAAAGAAATATAGATGAAGAATCGGAAATAGAAACAGACGGAGGCTAGGACAGAGACAGGGAAAAAAAAGAGTGCGGAGGGTTAAAGTGAGGGACGGGGGAAGTTGTAACAATGTATCTCCGGATACGAGTTTCTTACCCAGATAAATGTTCTTGGTCGATGAAGAAAAGGTCTGTCAAAATCGACATCTTTTCTAATGACGAAGAAAATCACTTACCTAAAAATAGAAACAAAAAAAACTATTTTAATACATTTTAATGAATAAATTATTATTTTTTTACAAACAAACATAATTAATCAAGGCCTTATGATTACTCGAGGATAAACGTTGAAACGAGTAGAGAAATTAATTATTTAAAAGTCACATTAGGAAGTATCTGGGGACCTCAACAGTGAAGGGGTGGGATTTTGCTGCATGTCAGTTTTGTCGAATTGGTACATCAAGTGGCATAGGCTAATCTAAACCATTCACAGAGATGCAACATTTCGACGATAAACAGAGAGTGGAACTTTGTTGACAATGCGGAAGTTATTAAACTGGACACTTATTTTGGAAACTAGCTAAAACGGAAGATAGTATTGGCAGATGAACTATTGCGGCGATAGGACAGTGGTTGAAGCTTGGTATATAATGCTGGACATATTAGGTTGGAGGCTCATAATTGGAGTCTGTTTAAAAGGGAGATAGTATTGGTAGATGAACTATTGCGGCGATAGGACAGTGGTTGAAGCTTGGTACATAATGCTAGGTTGGAGGTAAAAGGGAGGTAGTATTGGTAGATGCGTCAGCTCATAGGTAGCAACAATACTTTATTCATAGAAGAATTTTGTCTTCGCAGAGATGTAGGATCATCTACCACGGACCAAAGTATTTTCATTCCGGACGTGAGAAATTTGGAATAACAAACTATATCTCGAATTTAATTGTCGATTAAAAAAATTTGCTCCAGGAAAAAGTTATGTAATATCCATTCATTATATTCTCACTCCGGCTTTAATATTCTAAAAGATTTCAATATTACAACCGCATCACGTCACCTTGAATCACCATTGAAACTGAATTAGGAACTATAATTGTCACAGTGGAACTTCTGTTTATTTATTAATAATTTACAAAATGTTTTTCGACACTGCGTTTCTATTTGAAGTAAGCCACTTCCATTGCTATAATCCATTAATACGTATGATTAAATAAACATAGGTTGGAGGTCACTCAAAAACTGATACTCAATTAATGTAAGATGGTCCAAAAGCAGTCTAAAGCATTCTATATATTAATTTATTTTTATGAAGTTTAAAACGGAATTTTATTGCATAACTGTTCTTCTAAAGTGTCCTCACATTCAAATTGCATTTTAGAAATTCACCAGATGCTAAAATCAGGCTTTAGTAGGGCGTATTCCAATTCCTACTGTAGCTATTCCTATGAACGTGAAATCATAAAAATTGGCCAGTCATCTAAGAAGATGTATAGCAATAACATATTGAATTTTCAAGAGTCTACGGCCATTTTAAATGCATCTACAAAGAAAGTTTGGAAATGTATTGAAGGCACTTCGTATCACATAAACGCTTAAGTTTGCAATTTTTTTTTTTAGTTTGTTTTCTTTTTGAAAAAGAGAAGCACCTCTCGAAATTATCAAAAACATTTGTAGTATTGGTAGATGCGTCAACTCATAGGTAGCAACAATACTTTATTCATAGAAGAATTTTGTCTTCGCAGAGATGTAGGATACTCGCAGGTATTAAAACCTTCCTAGTGCAGAAGCAGCTCACCTTTGTTGTAGAAGTATTTGCAATGAGCTCAATGTATTTGTTCCAATTCATGTTGTCTGTGAATGTTAAGCCGAGGAGTTTGAACAATGAGCTCTAAGGGGGGATGTTATTGCTCATGACTATCGATGGTTAATTTCAGTTATTACAAAAAAATTAATAAACACTGTTTACCGGCTAAAACGCTACTGTCAAATAAAATTATTTTACGTCATCCAATTAAAACACTTGTTGCTATAGAGAGTGATAGAGAGTCACACGGGTTCAAGGCATGCAGAATTTAATTGGCCTACCACACTCACATTTTTTATCATTCAAGCATGCCTGGTTGGCCGACGGATCACGTTTTACTAGTAGTCATTTTTTTTTTACCAGGGGTCACCACTTATCAAGTCCCAGAGGTCACTCGAAGATTAGGATTAAATAGTTTATTGCCTGTGACTGCTTGAACAATGGAATCTCAGATGGAGTTACTGGTCACGGCAATCGTTGATTGAGAGAGTTTTATTGCTATTATTTTTTTACATGGAGGTCACCACTTATGAAGGCCCCGAAGCCACTCGGGGAGATAATGGGATTGTATCATAGTAATCGTTAGTATTGGATATTTGGATAAAGTGTCTTACTAAAAGGGGCGGTTCATCAGGAATTTGTTTATGTTGGACTTGAAGACATCCAATTGGTGGGAAACAAGCAAACAGAAGAGAGTTCCACTGGCGTGCACTTCTAAGAAAGAAACTTTGTTCATGGAATCTACGTTTTGATTTAGGCACAGATAAAGAGTGGGGAAAATTACTGACAGTGGTTTCAGCTAGATGGGTGTTTTTCGTGAAAGATTGGCGAGGGGGACAGAGATTGGAGCTCGGGCGAGCACTTTCCATGGAAATAACGATAAAACAAAGACATGCTGACAACGTGGGAGAGAGGTTGCAGGGAAGAGAAAAGGTCATCCCCACTAAGCTACGAAGTCTATTTTGTACTCTGTCAAGGCAGGATACGCCGTTTTTAGCTGCTCCTGCCCAGATGTGGTAGCAATACTCCATCCATGGACGTACTTGGCTTTTATAGATAGAGAATTGCATCAGTAGTGAGATATCTCTTGTTTATTTTCTTTATTAGCACATTATTTATGACAAGAAAGTTCTTGCGGTTTTAAACTTTTAAATTCAGATAAACATATCTAAGTTCAAACAGAAATTTATTGATCGAAACAAACACCATCAGAATGAACATATTTGTGCCAACGCAAACCGTGTAACGTAAAAAGCTTGCGTTCTGGTTGCAATGAAGTCGCTAAAGGCGTTTTTGATATCATTTAAATTTTTAAAGCATTTCTAACGCAGAATGCTGCCAAAATGTTTGATAAAATTGTAGTCGGTGGGTGAAAAGTCTTGAGAGTATGGCGGGTGAGGCAGAGTTTCGTAGCCCCATCGTTTAACTTCTGCAGGGTTGGTTTAGCAACGTACCGTCGGGCATTTTCGTGGAGGAGAATTTGGCATTTTCTTATGGTTTCTGGTTGGTGCTGTTGTAGAAGTTTTTGATGACTATTATCCATTTTTTGACAGTAGTTCTCCGCCGTAATTGTTTCGCCTGTATTAAAAAAACAACTGTAATGGATGAAATCGGTCACAGACCACCAAATAATTACAATGACTGTCTTTTGGTGCAACTCTGGCTTCGTGGAGCTTTGTCGGTGTCTAACCACTGAGCTGAGCGTCATCGGTTGTCGTAAAGAACCCACTTTTCATCACAAGTCACAACCCGATAGAGAAACAGGTCATTCATGTTGCATAAAAAAGGGAAAATGATTCTTCTAGTTGTCATTCGTTCCGTGAAACACCTATTTATAATTTTTTTTTTTTGTCTTTCCTATCTCTCGTAAGTGGTTAGAAATCGTCGTATACATTAGATCTAATTCAGAAGCAAGTTCTCAAGCAACTGTGCGTGGATTTGACTTCAACTAAGGCTCTTTATTAATCCTTGTCAACATCCGATGACTTATTACTACGCTATTCATGTTCAAGACTCTCGTCACCGCCACGAAATTTCTTAAACCACCATTGTGCTGTGTGTTCAGTAGGGGTTCCAGGCCAAACGCTTCGTTGATATCGTGAGCTGTTTCAGCAACCTTTTGACCTAGCTTTAATTGAAATAAGAAAATTGTGCTAATTTGCTTTTTTTTATCTTATATTCAACGTTTTGAAAAAAAAAAGACATGATTGTTTTGAAATGTTTGTAAATTAAACGCTTAGATAGAGCGAAAACGCTCTTTAAAATGATATATAAAGTAAAGGTACTATAACGAAAACTTATTTGAAAATACATCATTTGAAACCAAAATTAAACATTCCGCAAGAACTTTCTTGTCAACCTGATACATTGTCATATAGATGGGATTTGTGTCTTATGTTTAAGATGGTATATTTAAGCAAAATATAACTTGAACAAAGGACTGATAAGCTTTAAATCCTTTCAGTATTACATATGTTGTATTCCACTGTGATAATGGCCGAATCGTCAGTTGTGTTGAAGTTTATTTCAAAATTAACAATTTTTGTTATTTCTTTTTCTTAAACACTTGTTGGTGAAAATAGCAAAACACACGCGGCTTGTTATAAAAATATGTCGTTTATTTTTGTAAATATACGTTTTTAGTTTTCAATGACAGATTGACAACGTCTAATGGCGTGCGTGACAGAGTAGTTGGGTGGTGTGCCGTAGGTTGTGTTGCTAGACTTCCTCTCGTGTTGCTGTGTCGACTCTCTTCCTCTCCTCCGTGTCTCTTTTTATTTGGCCCAGATGACGACGACATTGCGATCTGCATTGTTTCGCAAAAATGTGGTCACTTGCTGGCCAGATATTTTGCGTCCTAAGATTTGACCTCGCTGTGATGCCATCTCTATGGCCTTGCATAGACTTGTGACCGACTTTTATGTTTGTCGTCACTCGACCATATGAAGATTTAGCATGTGACGTTGGATTGTATCTGCCTTTTACAGGGCTCTTAAAAATCCAAACGAATTATCAGCGTTCAACGAAATGATAAACAAAGAGAGGAATGTCGTTCAAAGGTGTCGTTCGAATTCACCGGTGAAACGTATTTGGGTGTTTCTTTTCGATAGCCTTTTTTAATATAGTTTATTAGAATAACTGTAGCAGAGCGCGGATACGCGTATGGCATCACCAGCAAAAGTATGACAGTCAACGCGTGCAAAGAGGTTCTAATCCAATTTAATTCTGTTAGAGCCAGGAGTCTGCCGCCGAACGACTAATAAAAACTATGCACCACGGAATATTTATTAATTATATAAGCAATTAATTAAAGAAGGGCACTCAGCCTTCATGAGTTGGAATACTCAATCAAAGCAAAAGAATTTTAAAAAATAACAATTCAGAAACCTGGTATAGTGCCCCAGTAGTTGCTGACCCTGATAGTAGCCCCCTACACCTGAGTGGCAATGTGCCTTGTTTGTGGTGAAAATGTAATTTAAAAAAAATAAATAAATAAAATAAAAAAAACCATTAAATCAATTAAATAGGCTGTTAACAATTTTTTTTTCTTAAAAAAGAAAACATGTTTAAAAAATCATTTCAAAGCACCTCAGTCACAATTAGAATTTGTTTACACAATTCAAGCGCATTTCAAGTTATTACATTCGTAATCAACTTTTTCCCAAATTTCAGGGTACATTTAAAAAGTATGTGTATTTTTGCAAAACTTGATTTACAAAAGATCATTATAATTTCATTACAAAATTTAAAAATTATTTCAAGTATTTTGGTTCATCGTTAAAATCAATTTTTCTTCCCAAAGGATCATTAAAAATTCCGAATTTATGTAAGTTAACTTCTTTCCAAAATAATTCATTTATTATTTTAAAAACAATCTTCTCAAAAGATCATACATCTAAAATCGACCCATTTTTCACAATGAAATTCCAAGATTATTCCAAACATTTGATTCATTATTAAAATTAATCTTCCTAAAAAATCATAGAAAATTAATTTTGAATCAATTTACCCTTCACAATGAGATTCAGAGACATCCCAAATGTTTTTCATTTCGTAATTATTATTTTTAAAATTCAGTGTACATTTAAAGTTATTTAATTGATTCTTAAAAATCATTTCTTCTTATAGACCATTATCAAGGTCATTTCGAATTCAGAAACTTTTCACGTTAACTTTTTTTTCAAAGTAATTAGTGATGTCACAGCGAGGAAGAAGGAAAGAAAATCGTGACCCAAAAAGGTCAGAAATAAACCTGTTAGACATGTGAACCGAGAGGGACATGGAAATACATAAGTAGAGTTTTTTTGTTTGTTTGTTTTTTTGATACACAACCTGAACTCGGACATACTCACATTATCCACCATTAACTAACGAATTTTCACTCCGGACGTGAGAAATGTTGGATCACAAACTACACCTCGAATTCGTGTGTCTATTAAAACAACTTTCCCTCGAAAAAGTTAGGTAATATCCATTCATTATATTCTCATTCCGGCTTTAATATTCTATTTTTTAATATAGTTTGTTAGAATAATTGTTACAGAGCGCAGATGTGCGTATGGCATCATCAGCGGAAGTACGACATTCTCCGTGTGCAATAAAGTGAGCAATGTGCGACGTGATGTCACAGCAAGGAAGAAGGAAATAAAAAGATTATAAAAGAATAAGGAAAGGTGTGGCCCGAGAAGGAGAGAAATAGACATGTTAGAACGACATAGAGATGTTTTTTATTTGTTTTTTTATACACAACTTAGACTCAGTGCGCTTAGATCATCTACCACGGACCAAAGTATTTTCATTCCGGACGTGAGAAATTTGGAATAACAAACTACATCTCGAATTTAATTGTCGATTAAAACAATTTGCTCCAGAAAAAAGTTAGTTGCTGATTTCTTTACGTCCTCTGATGAAAAGAATAACAAGAATAGCATTCCTTGAAACTCCACGGAATAACGACTTTGTAATGTGTTTTTTGAAGTATGCAGTCGAACAATAAATTTTGATTGTAAAGTTCAACTTACAGTTTTAATTTTCTTTCTTGTATAATAAGTTCTACTCTCTATTGGATATTGAGCTTTTTTATTCGGTTGGGATTATATATTTTCTATACATAAATACTGTTATTTATATTAGTTTAAAGTTTACCATTGCGTATATCAGGTAAACACTACATCCCTTTGTTTTCGTTAATATATATATATATATATATATATATATATATATATATATATATATATATATATAAGAAAAGAGCTGTCAAGTAGAAATTTACAAAAGGTTTTATTATTCGGCAGAATACTCCAAAGATAGTGGCTAGGTACTCCTTAATCCACGGAGTTTTAAAGAATGCTATTTCTTCTCTTCAGAGGAAAAACTGTTAGCAAAATAATCCAATAGTCACGCTGAAATTTTAACATTTCTTTGTATTTGCTGGTTACTGTATATGATGAAACTAAACGTTTTTTGATTTGTAATCACAAAACTTTTAACAGATAAGAATATAAATATGGAAAACAGTTCATGTGAAAAGTTCAGTCAGAGTTCGACGTTAAGATAAAAATATTTAAAGAAGAAGTCCAGTGTAATGGAGGTGATTATTTGCAGGTAAATGGACAACAGCAGGTGCTCGACTCAGTTGGTGAAATAGAAAAACAAAGCGTCAGAGATTGGAGTTAAAAGATTTCAGGACCGCCCAAAAAAAAAAAAGGTTCCATTTTGGTCGGATAAAAAGTTGAAAGTAATTGGGGGAAAAGAAAAAGAAGAGAACGTAGAGTTGAAAGTGGGCCACGCGTTGTAATGGAAATGAGTACCAGACGACCGGAAACGTAACAGACAGAGATTTTGAATTCAGTGGTTGATATAGGGACCAACTAATCCTAAGATAAATAAGAGGAAATCCTAGGGTGTTTTGTAAGCAAAAATTAAACTGTTATTGGCAATAGTAATAATGCTAGCCGTATAAATTAATAATAATAATAATAATAATAATAATAATAATGATAATATTAATAATAATAACAATAATAATAGTAATAATAACAATAATAATAACAATGATAATAATAATAGTAATAATAGCAATAATAATAACAATAATAATAATAAAAATAATAATAGCAATAATAATAACAATAATAATAATAACAATATTAATAATAACAATAATAATAATATTAATAATAATAACAATAATAGTAAAAATAATAATAAAAATAGAAATAAAAAATAAGAATAATTATAAAGCTAATAGCTAGAAACGAAATTTAAAAAATAAATTTGAAAAAACTAAATTTAAATATATATATATGTGTGTGTGTGTGTGTGTGTGTGTGTGTGTGTGTGTGTGTGTGTGTGTGTGTGTGTGTGTGTGTGTGTGTGTGTGCTTTTCATTTCATAACCTCAAGCTTCGACTTAAGTGCAGACGGGACACTAAGTCGGCACGTGAGTCGTCAATATACGGATAATGTCCTAGCTTGGTCATTTAAATGACGACGGTAGCAACTACGTTCATCACGTCTTCATCGGACGCGCCTTGTGTGCGGGAATGTCTGTCTATGTGTAATCAAATTTACAATATGATAACGATCGTGTCTTTTACCACAAAAGAACTCGCCAGACGTAATCTAAAATCAATCCATTATTATATCGTGCGTCGTTAATTGTCCATACGTTGGCGATCAACTTTTTTTCTTTGTGCAATATTGGCGAAATTTACACGCCAGTGTTTACGAGATGTTTTTTTTTTTTTGTATTTTGTTTGTTTTTAGTCTATTTATTCCTTTATTCTTTTTGTTCATTTCTTCAGATATCCGGCTTCGATGCCCCCTCCACCCTACAAAATGGCGAGTTCTTTTGTGTGTGTGTGTGTGTGTGTGTGTGTGTGTGTGTGTGTGTGTGTGCGGTTGTTTTTTTTTTCCTTTTGAGCTAACGTCTCTGAGCAAAGCGATGACTACTCTATTAATACGTGAGCGATTTGCGTCTTCGGTGAACAACAGGGATAACCAAGCGGACGAAAACTCGATTGTTAAGACAGTTACAAGAATTCATTTGCACGGACGCGAATAGACGATAAAAAAAAATAAAAAAAACGGACATATTAGATTTGAATGCGTCCGTTAAACTTGAAAAAAGACTCTGTCTGTCAATTCCTTATGCTCAAACGTAAGATAACATTTTTGGTCGCATTTTATTTGGTCTTTAACCTTTGAGATTTTCTTTTTGTTATTTATTTATATAGACAACTAGAAGTTAAGCCAAGCTTTGCTCGGGCCTTATGTACTGTTCATAACTTTATGTGCATATATATATATATATATATATATATATATATATATATATATATATATATATATATATTTATATTAAAACGTTTGAATCATGTCCAGGTAACCTACATCTAAAATGTTTGGCTAAAAAAGTTTGCCCTGTATTTAAGAATTCAGGTGATAAGTCATCTCCCTCTCAGTACAGACCAATAAGTCTCCTGTGTGTTATTGGTAAGTTGCTGGAATCCATATTAAATAGAGAAATAGTCAACCACCTCAGCAGGAATAACCTTCTTAGTGACACACAATATGGTTTCCGCTCTGCAAGATCTACCGCAGATGTGCTGACGGTTATATCCCACGGGATTAGTGAATCTCTTGACAAAGGCTTCCTTTCTAGGGCAATTGCTCTTGACATATCAAAGGGCTTCGACAAGGTATGGCATAAGGACCTACTTCACAAGATTTCCAGCTACGGTATAACTGGAAATATTTTCTCAATCATTAAATCATTTCTCTCCGATAGGCTCATAAGAGTAGTGGTAGATGGACAAAAAGCCTACAATATAAATGCTGGAGTCCCTCAGGGGTCAATCCTAGGCCCAACTCTCTTCCTCATCTATATCAATGATCTCCCTAAACACATACTTAAATCATTCGTTGACATCTATGCTGATGACACGACCATCTACGGCAACACATCAAAGGCTGTAAATGACAAAGTTCTCTCTGATTCTCTCTCCTCTGATCTCGAGCGCGTGGTTCAGTGGGGGAAGATGTGGCTGGTTTCCTTTAATGCATCCAAAACCAAACTCCTATCCTTACATCATCAACTCTCTGATCCCCATCTGGCATCAATTGAAATGGATGGCTCTCGTCTGGGTGAGGCCCCGTGTTTTGACAAACTTCTGGGTTTGACCTTTACTCCTGATCTGAAATGGAACACGTACATCAAGTCTGTTGCCAAGGTCGCTGGAAAGATGGTGGGATCCTTCTACCGCTCCAGAAGATATCTCACTACTGATGCAATTCTCTATCTATATAAAAGCCAAGTACGTCCAAGGATGGAATACTGTTGCCATATCTGGGCAGGAGCTGCTAAAAACAACCTATCCTGCCTATACAGAGTACAAAATAGACTTGGTGGCTTAGTGGGGATGCCCTTTTCTCTACCCTGCAACCTCTCTCCCACAGAAGAGACGTTGCGAGCCTATCCTTGTTTTATCGTTATTTCCATGGCAGGTGCTCGTCTGAACTCCAATCTCTGGTCCCCCCCTCGCCAAACTTTCACAAAAAACACCCGTCTAGCTGAATCCACCGTTAAAATTTCCCCCCACTCTATATCTGTGCCTAAATCAAAACGCGGATTCCATGAACAAAGCTTCTTTCTTAGAACTGCACGCCTGTGGAACTCTGTTCCGTCTGCCTGCTTCCCACCGGACTACAACTTGGATATCTTCAAGTCCAATGTAAACAAATTCCTAATGAACCGCCCCCTTAAGTAAACACTTCATCATATCCACACTAACGTAATGTACTTGCAATAACCCTTATCCCTGAGTGGCTTCCGGGCCTTGATAAGTGGTGATCACTGTGTAAAAAAAAAAAAAAAATTTCAAGTGTTTAGGGAGGAGTTTGGTAAAATCTACAAAATCAAGTGTTTGGGGGAGGAGTTTGGTAAAATCTACAAAAGTCAACTCTTTCAACTTTGACTTCTTGGCAGCCATATTTTCGTCCAAAAACTGATAAAAAGCTTGAGGCATGTCTGAATACCTTTTATATAAAATTTTAAATTCTTAGACCCAAGATTTGTTACATAATTTGCTAGAGACCGCAAAGATCCAATCTTTCGAACTTTGACCTCTTGGCAGCCAAAATTTCGGCCAAAAACCGATTGAAAATCTTGCCCCATGCCTTTATGTAACATTTCAAATGTTTAAACTAAAAATTCGCTGAGAGATCAATTTTTTTTTTTTTAATTTGACCCCAATTTTGACTCCTTAACATTTATTCCTTTGGGCTCAAATCAAGTTAAAATGTTTGATCCATGTCCAAATAACCTCCATTTAACATTTCAAGTGTTTAGATCACAAAATTGACGAAGAAGTTTGGTAAAGGTTTCAAACGTCAAATCGTTGAACTTTGACCTCTTGACAGCAAAAGTTCTTGCTAAAAACTGATTCAAAATTTTTTCCCAAATCTTAATACCCCTTATGTCAAATCTCGAGTCTGTAGACTGAAAATTGACAGAGTAATTTGGTAGGGAAATGTACGCACACAGACAGACAAACACACAAAGAATTTTACTTTTGTAGATATATAGATTCCATTTTAAACTAGCAGGTCGCCCGACAGAAATGCTGTAGATATTAAACGTAACGATAAATTACTTAAAAAAAACAAAAAAACGGAAAGAAACTGAAACCCGTACTCGCGAGTATTGCGTCTTTTTTTCTAAGCAGCTAAATTCTTGTAAGCAAAGAAAAAGAAACCCTCGATCTGAGATCGAAACCAAAACCTAAAGGCAGTGAATGAAGTACGATAGCCGTTAAACCAGCTTAACATGATGTTTGAAAAATGTTTTCAAACCAACTTTTACTTAGCATCAGTAATCTGTCATGTTTCCCGACCGCGCACACGCAGTCGTTAAACAGTTGAAAACAGATGAAAAATCCGAAGACCCCACATACCAATTTTTCAATTTTGATTCCTTACCAGCCCATTTTCGGGTGATTAAGTTTTCCACATATCTGAATATTATAGATAATTAATTTCAAGTCTGTAGATCGAAAATTCATTGAGTATGTAGGTTGAGAAGGGTCCCACGCACGCATGCACACGCGTGTGCGCGCACACACACACACACACACACACATTCTTACTTTTGTAGATGTACTAGTGATGGGCGCCAGGCTTTGCCCGGTCGTAAAATACGCTTAAATATCATATTTTAATTTATCCAGATTTTGTATATATATATATATATATATATATATATATATATATATATATATATATATATATATATATATATATAAGTGAACTTGTCTGTGTATCTGTGTTTGTGTCTGTGTGTCTGTGCATCTGTGTGTCTGTGTGTGTACATTTCCCTACGCAATAACTCTGTCAATTTTTAGTCTACAGACTCGAAATTTGATATACAGGGTACTGAAATTTGGAGAAATCTTTGTAATCCGTTTTCGGCCAGAAATTTGGCTGTTAAGCGGTTAAAGTTCAACGATTTGGCCTTTGAGAACTCTATCAAACTCCTCCGCCAATTTTAGGTCTAAACACTTTAAATTTTAGATATAGGTTTCTTGGACATGGATCTAACTTAATAACTTAATTTGAGCTCAGAACAATAGATGTTAAGGGGTAAAAATAGGGGTCAAAGTTTGACCGCTTTTTTTTTTTTGCTCAACATACACTTCCAAACACCCGGGAAACGCCGGGCTTGAAATGCTAGTATTATTATAGAGTCGTGATTTCCAAAGTAAAAAAATTAAAAATGTTAGGTGTCATCAGCTAGAATTGAAATCGAAAACAGAACTGTAGCATTCAAAGCTGATGACGTTACCACTGTACCAATGTGACACGCAAATAAATTGCTTAAAAATAAACAAAGATGAATCTACAAAATATATAATGACTTTTTTAATTTTGACCCTTTTTGACCCCTTAAATATATGTTCACCGGCTCACGATCCATAAAGAAACGGTCCATAGAAAATCCAATCATCTAAGGGCCCCTAGAGGAAAGAAACCATTAGAGTAGAAAATCTTTTGTAATCTTTAAACTTCTAGAATAAAGGGGTGGGATTTTGCTGCGTTTTATATCAGTCGCGGGTATTTACGTATCTTGTAATATTTTGGCATATTACTGGTTTTCTATAACCGGTTGGTTACCGTCAATAGCTGATTGAAAGCCTCGAAACACGGAATCTGTAAACGTTTCCTTCGTGTTGCTAACTGAGGTCTTTAGAAATCGCTAAATCCGAACAAAAAATCACCAGAAAACCGCTAGATTTTTACGTTTCTATATGAGTAACAAAAGTTCAGGAGCAAAACATTGTGGGACGAAGCCTCTTTTCTAAATATAAGGTCGTATATAACTAACTGTAGTAAAAATTACATGATTGGCTTTGAGTGATGGAAAGTGAGTTTGGCTTGGTGGGTGAAGAAGAGCTGAGTTAGCGTCCGAAACAGGGGTGAGTCGGAAGCTGTCAATGAGTAAGAAAATTGTTAGAACCAGTTCGGAAGACAAGAACTGCTTTCCGTCCCACTTCCCCTTGGAGCAGAGAAAAGAATAGTGGGATGGGGCGGTGGTTAATGGATCGGAAGTGTGCGTTAGAGCGGTTCATCAAAAGATGCCTGGGAAAAGGGCGCCAGAGCTGGTTTTCGTTTCGAGCTTGCACAGCTACAGGTTTAATTGTGGAAAAGCCGTAGTGATTTTAAGTATCCGAAAAATCCTTAAACTGAATTGAATACGCAGGGCTATGATTCCATATTCCTCAACGATATAGAATTGTTTTTTTTTACACAGGAATCACCACTTATCAAGGCCTGGAGGCCACTCGAGGATAAGGATTACTGGATATACATTACTCAATGTGATTATAGCGTAGTAAACATAAGTAGTGGGAATTTTGTAGATTGGATTACTTGGGGGGGCGGTTCATCAAATATTTGTTTACGTTGGACTTGAAGACAAGTTGTAGTCAGCTGGAAAGCAGACAATCGGAAAAGAGTGCCACGGGTGAGCGGTCCCTTAGACGACGAATATCGGAAAATTGGCAAAAAAAACATTAATTCTTTCAACCTCAACACGGCCGTTTTTTTACAAGAAGGGGTCGCTTTTTTCGTCGACATTTTCGCAAGTCATCGTCTCCTTTCGTGACTACCCTTAATTCCAACGCTCACAACTTCTGGTTGCGCGATGGATGCATCAGCTAAGACGTTAAGTTTTTTTGTTTGTTTTTTTTTCACCTACTTTTCCACCTTCGCGTTACGGGTTCGAGCCTGCCTGCCTACTACTAATTTATTTTTTTGTTAATTTCTCTCACCACCCAACCTGCTTACTGTTGCTTTGATCCCCCTACCACTATTACCACTTTTTAAAAAACAGCTTTCTCCCCCCCCCTCCCCGGTGTTTCTTACTACACCACCTCAACACACCCGGGAAACGCCGGGTAACCTCGCTAGTTTGTTTATAAATCAAAGATCTTTTCGACATAATTACGTCTTCATATTCATTATGCACAGTTTTTTTGTTTTTTTGTTTTTTTTGTCTTATTTATTCCTTGTGGCATGATGCCTCTAACGTGCATATCTTCTAATCTGGACATTTTGAAATCAGTGTTCTCGCTTTTCTTCGTGGCATCATGCCACGAGGGATTTAAAAAAAAAGACAGAAAAAAAACTGTCTATCCGGATGAAGATGTTATAACGTCGAAAATATCTTTGATTTAAAAACAAATACATATTTGTTTATTTTTTTACATCTGCGTTGAATTGGCTTACAAAGCTTACATTTTGACTTTACACTTAAACAATGCTTTTATCACGGAGATTATATATATATATATATTCGAAATATGAGGTTAGAAAGACAGCCACGTGCGTCCCACTGGACTTACAATACACACTCTCTACTTCGACCAACAAACTCTGCCAAACGACATCATGGCACGTAAGAAAAAAATATATATATTGTATTGTTTTAAAAGAAAATTCCTGATAAAGGCTTTATAAGCCGAAAATTTGAAACTTTAAATAAATAAATCTTTGTTTATTTAAAAAAAAATACAGATACGCACGTGGTTGTCTTTCTAACCTCATATTTCGAATTCCGTTTTCTCCGTGCTTCTAAAATCGAAAATGGAATTGAAAATATCGTACGTAGATACTTGACGCCTATTGACAGTAATTCTAAAATTAAATTTATTATTTACGACAAGAAGTTTAGGACACAAAACCTTGTGGTTAGAAACAACTCCTCGCCGGCTATAAAAACGTTGGAATAAACCAATGAAGTATATAAAATCATATGCTCAATGGGGGAACGTAACTCCGAAAATAATACATACAATTAGGTATACAACAACAACGTTGTCCCGGCGAATAACCATACATCTAATAAATAATAATACTAGGCTGATTTTTTTTTAAATTTCACCTAGATATGCTTTATGTGCCTGAAAGTGTTCTTAGATAGGTTTTGTATCGGAATGACTCTGATAAGTATTGAAAAAAATCCGACTACAGAAAGAAAGAATCCGATTTTGACTACAGTTTAAACCCTCATGCATCTTAACATTTCACCTGCAGTTGAGAAGTTTTATCTTCGCACAAGCAGAAGAGCCCGGCATATAAAATCAACAGTAGGTTTGTTGATAAGACTGAAGCGCGTTCGAAATGAATGTTTCTTTTTAGAGTACAATTGAAGCTATTATATAAAATAATTTTATAAAATAAACGATAGGCTCTCTACAGTGCAATGAAGACTACAATGTATTGGTGACTAAGTCACTGCGAGAGATATATGACGCTTTCACCTGGGGTACCACGTTATGTCTCCAACTAAAGTAGGAAAACCATTGAATTGATTGAAAAAATGGGCGATTTCCTCGATTTCGATGAGAATAAAAGTATTGAAAGTGCTGAACATTGGGCGAGCCTCATTCAATCCCAGGCAACGTCGGTTCACCCTTCTAGTGTTTATATATGATAGATAATAATTCTCTTTGTTAAAAATACTGGTAAATCGATAACTGAATTATACCGTGTTTGGAAGAACAGCGGGTGAAGGGATTGTAAAAAAAAATAAATAAATAAATGGGGGAAAAAAAAAGAATAACAAAAAGAAAACAAGAAGAAAGCAAGTTTTACAAGATATAACTAAAAAGGGGGGAAAAGACGGAAGTAAAAGAAAAAAAAATAATTACGAAATGCTTACGCATGCGCAGAAGAATTTTTTTTTTTCAAAACGAGGCAAGAATTTCAAAATGGCGTCGTACGGATGAGAAAAATAATATGGAAGAGATTCCGAATCAGAAAAGCAATCATATCTATAAAGAGAAAGTCAAGATAACAACCTTGGATGTATTTATCTTTTTTTTTTATGAAATTTATTTATTTTTATTCAATTTGTATTTGTTGTTGTTTTATGCTGAGATTGGTGGAACTATTACATTTGAAATAGGTTTTAAAATAAATGACAGAGGAAACGACAGGAAACGCAAAGAAGCACTCCATATACCAGGATACACTGACCTCTTTATTAATTGATCTCTTTAAGGAAAATTAGACATTCTTCTAAGCTGTCCTAAAAGCCAACACGCATATCAAGCCTAAGTTTGTATCTATCTATTTATCTATATGTTCTAGCATGGCACCTGGAGTTGCTCGGTCGTAACATACGCTTTATTATTATAGACATAATTTTCTGTTGCCAATTATATTGTTCATACTATATTTTAGCGAGAGCAAAACAATATATATATATGTAACATGGTAAGTGCTGTCCCCTTTTCATGTAAGTATAAAAAAGAGAGATTTAGTTAAAATGAAAATGAAATAGAATAGACGAAATTCGAACCTCGTAATTTAGGTTTAGAAATAGATTACGAGAGAGAATTAGCAAATGGAATGTGAACACAAACCATTGCTTAGTTTAGAGATAAAATAGTTTTAAGAAAAGGAATTCAACTATAGGACTATAGGATAATTTAATAAACATGTTTTTAACATATTGGAAATATAGGTTACTGGAAATATAAGTTAACATTCCTTTTGTAAACAAAGGAAAAAGTTTTGGACATGCATTTCCAGAACACGTGAAAGAAGACACATGTTTTAACATGTGTATGACGTCATGGAAAATGGAAAGTTCTCGATATAGTTAGAAACTTTAGAGTTAAGAAAGGAGAAACTGAGAGAGAGCCTGAGGACGAGAGACGACAGTCTGGAGTCCAGACATGGACATTCGAACGTCTGAAAGCGAGATGGTCACCTTTGAAACTTAGAATATGAAACTTTGAATTCTTGACTAAGAAAACCACGACCGATCGGAGAAGAAATAAACCCATCATGTGTTTTTATAAACGTCGTCTTTGTGTTGTAATTCTACCAAAAAAGGTAAAGTGAAATTGTCATTATATATCATGTGTTTTAAAATGTCTTTATATGAATCTCTTCATAACACGAACACAGAACGCAACAACATCTCTCACTAAGACTCTCTAAGACTCTCACTATTAACAGGACCTTACAATAACAATAACAACAAGAAATACGAACAAGAACAACAATAATAATAATAGCCAATATATAACATATATGTATATATATATATATAAATATATATATATATATATATATATATATACAGGGTGACCCCCCCCTAAAAAAACGGGAACCAACTCTAAATAGGCCCTTTTTCTTAGTATTTTGTCCGAATAAAATGAAACTTTGGTCATAACTAGTTTATTATATTCAAAACATCACATCAACTAGGGTCTTTGGCCTTTTTTTCTCCGTTAACTGTAAAATGCTCAGAACAATAATTGAATGTCCTCTGTTTATTTTTTTTGAGGGGGTCACACTATATATATATATGTATATACATATATGTGTGTGTGTGTGTGTGTGTGTGTGTGAATCTTGTGTGTCATCACTTAGAATTATTAATTAGTGGCGTCAAAAAAGAAAGTCCGCATTTGTCACATTTTACAAAAACCGCAAATTTGAGCTAAATTGAATGTAACTGTTTAAAAACTATACATCATTTGATTCGCCTTTCATTCCTCTATGATTTTACCTGCTCATATTTGACTTTTAATTGCAGTATCCTTATGTTCATGTCAATTAAAAAAAAAAAAATTAACTTCAAATCGAGAAGACAGGAAACAAAAATCTGCGGCAACAAATGAGCTTAAAACCAGCTTAAAAATCCACCTTTTAGGCAACAAAGCATCTCTAATCGTAATTGTTGTTGTTCCAGGTTATACAACGTAACATTTAGTCCATATGCCTCGACTTTATCTTAGTGATCGTCAGGAGCTCATGAATCCCCACCTTTCTGGTTTATCTAATCGAAAAATCAGCCGCATATTGAAATGTAATGAGAAAACGATACGAATGACTATCGACTACCGCAGCCTCAGAAACAGATTTGAAACGGCTCCCCAAATCCAACAACAGTGTAATCTTGTTAAAAAGTGCTCTCTTTCTACAGTTAAGAACAGCATGAATAAATTTAATTTCCGGGGATGTATTGCAAGACGCAAGCCAATAGTTTCTGTAAAGAACAGAAAGCGCCGTCTGGACTTCGTTAGACGCAATGAAGATCAGGACTTCATATTAGTTGAAAATGATCTTTAGCGACGAAAGCAAGTTCAATAGGCTAGGCAGTGATGGTATGCAGTACGTACGTCGAAGAGAGGACGAAAAATTTAATCCTAGGTGCACAGTGTCAACGTTGCATGGTGGTGGAGGTTAAGTTTTGGTGTAGGATGTTATTAGTGTCGATCGTCCAGGGTCTATATTTCGTTTGCAAGGTCGAATTAATTTGACCCAGTACATTAATATGTTGGCTGAGCATTTTCTACCATACTTTGGCCGGAATTTGGATGATAATCCCATCTTCATGCAAGATAATGGAGTTTCATTCTATATTAATAAACAAACTTTATTTGTTATCTTCGTTAGTAGAGTGTACACGAGAGAAACGGGTTAGTATGAGAGTTCAGTGTCCGTACGCGCACCTGTTTTTATAGTAGTCGTGAAGACTTCCTTGTGTGGAGACGAAGATTAGATATCCGACAATTAGATATACGGCATAATCACGTTGACCCACTGGTTCCCGCAGGCTCACCGAAGTTAAGCAACGTTTTTTTTTTTGTTTTTTTTTTACATAGACGTCACCACTTATCAAGGCCGATAGGCAACTCGAGGATGAGGGTTAAAGAGTGTAGAGTAGTCAAAAGGACAATATAGTAATCGATAGTAATGGAAGGTCGGTATATTTGTTAACTTAAGTGGAACGGCTCATCAGAAACTTGTTCACGTTGGACTTGAAGACAACCATATTATAGACAGCTGGAAAGCAGGAAAACGGAAGACAATTCCACGGGCGTGCAGTTCTAAGAAAGAAGCTTTGATAATGGAATCTATGTTTAGGTTTAGGTACAGATAAAGAGTGGGGGGAATTATTGATAGTGTGTACAGCTAGACGAGTGTTTCTTGTGAAAGTTTGGCGAGGGGGGACCATAGATTGAAGCTCAGTTGAACACTTTCCATGAAAATAACGATAAAGCAGAGACAAACTCGCAATATCTCTTCTGTGAGATAGAGGTTGCAGCGAAGAGAAAAGGACATATCTCACCAGGCCACGAAGTCTATTTTGAACCCTATCAAGGAATTCAAGGAATTTAAGGAATTCCCAAAAGATTGCAGGCTGTCAATTTGCAGTAGGGCTATACTACTAAATACTAACTAGTTAATTGTGTTCCTCTTGTATTTGTCTAAAATTTTATTTAAATAACAATTTTCCATTCTGCGGACTTTCTTTTTTGCCTCCCCATTTTGAAGTCATTTTTTAAATTGACGTTAACACTAGGATACTTCAATTAAAAATCAAATATAAACAGGTAAAATCATAGAGGAATAAAGACGAATAAAATGCGGCATAAGTTGTTTAAGCAGTTACATTCAATTAAGCTTAAATTTGTGGTTTTTGAATATATATATATAACTACTTAATTTACTCACATAAAATTAATATACGAAAGTGTAAATTTATGCGTAAACTTTAAGTATTTACTTCAAAAGTGCTCAATACGTAGGTAGAGCTAGTTAGAAAGTTATAAAATATATATGGCGATTAAGCTACACTGAATATTCCGCGTTTCATCCACTCTAGGACACTTCAGGCTGAAGAGTCCTAGAGTGGATGAAACGTGGAATATTCAGTGTAGCTTAATCGCCATATATATTTTATAACTTAATATCTATATATATATATATATATATATATATATATATATATATATATATATATATATATATATATATATAAAGAAATGTATACGAAAAGTATAAAAGCTTATAACTTTTCTTTACTCGTGTTCAATTGGTGACGTGCAGGAATGCAAAATAATATTATGAAAAACATTAAAATATATGTGTGTGGGGGGGGGGGTGCGCGTATGTGTGGGGGGGTGCGTGTGTGTGTGTGGTGTGTGTGGGTTCGTGTGTGCGCGCACGCGCGCGTGTGTGTGTGTTACTTTCCCCATTATTTTTCGTAAGCTATCGGTCCAATCTAACTGAAATTTTTATGGACCTTTGTGATGACAAGGTGCGGGAAAGAAAGTACACACACACACACACACACACACGCACACACACACACATATACATATATATATATATATATACTTGCAGGGAGACCTACCATCATCCGGGATTGAACGATGATCGACGAATGTTCAAAGTCTTATACTTTACTTTTATTGTCATCGGAATTGGAATGGAACAGACGTTTAGACGCAGGAAGAGAAAGAACGTGTTCGACACGGCCGATTTATTTAATTATTGTAATTCTTTGATATTTATTTATTTGCGGACTATTATCCCCATCTTTTTTTAATTGTTGTTTCACGAGGTTTCGGCCAACTATTCCTTTAGCCTTCGTCAGTTTGTTAACCGTGACAGGATAGGAATACTGAATCTCTTAACCGTTTATTGAAGGCAGTAATTACAGAAGATAGAGTTAAGAGATTCAGCATTCCTATCCTGTCACGGTTAACAAACTGACGAAGGCCAGAGAAATAGTCTTTTTGTTGTTGTTGTTTTGTTTTATTTACAAAGGCGTCACCACATATCAAGGCCTAAAGGCCACTCGAGGATAAGGGTTAAAGAATGTACCGTAGACAATTGGACAATGAAGTAATCGTTAGTAATTGAAATTCGGTAAATTTGTTAACTTATATGGAACGGCGCATCAAAAACTTGTTTACGTTAGACTTGAAGACAACCATATTGTAGTCAGCTGGAAAGCATGAAAACGGAAGACGATTCCATAGGCGTGCAGTTCTAAGAAAGAAGCTTTGTTCATGGAATCTACGTTTAGGTTTAGGCACAGGTAAAGAGTGGGGGGGGGGTAAATTATTGATAGTGTTTTCTGCGAGACGAGTGTTTCTTGTGAAAGTTTGGCGAGGAGGGACCATAGATTGGAACTCTGTCGAGCACTTGCCATGAAAATAACGATAAAGCATGGACAAACTCGAAACATCACTTCTGTGAGAAAGAGGTTGCAGGGAAGAGAAAAAGACATCCCATACGAGGCTACGAAAATGTCATGAAACAACAACAATAATAACAACAATAACAACAACAATAACAACAACAACAACAACAATAACAATAACAACAAACAACTATAACTATAAAGATGAGGATAACAGTTCGCAAATAAATAAATATACAAATTTTTCATCTCAAAATATTTTAACAATTATATAATATATTCTATGCGGTACAGACCTGAGGATAGGAGATCAAATAATAAAAAAAAAAACTTGGATTTATAAAACCAACAAATCCAAACTTGATCGCCTTTCGAGGCTCGTGGCGCAGTGGATAGAGACGTTGAATCGCTACGGTTTCATTGAGCATTGCCTGAAGATAGCGGTTTCAATCCTAACAAAAGCCGGTCAGAAAACCTGGTGAGACAACAACAAAAACAACAACTATGGAAGGCAGTAATTACTGGGGATACAGTCAGGAGATTCAGCATTCCTTTCCCGTCGCGGTTGACCACCTGAAGAAGGCCCGAGGAATAGTTATCCGACACGTCGTGAAGCAAGTATGAAGATGAGAACAGTCCAAATGAATAAACTGCAGTTTTGTTAATAACGTGACGAACTAAGATATTTTTAAAATGAGATGAAGTGCGTTATTTGGAAAGTAGCATAAATTAATTTATCCGAATTTATTTTTCTTTGTCTCTTTGGGATCAGAGCATTTGGTGGTAAATAGATACAAGGTTGGATTTGTATGCATTAAAATTAACCAGTTACTTTTTTTTTACATGGTAGTCACCGCTTATCAAGCCCCGGAGGCCACTCGAGGATAAGGGTTATTGCGTGTACAGTAATCTATGAGATGATATCGTAGGAATCGTTAGTAATGGAGATTTGATAAGGTGTCTTACTTAAGGGGGCTGTTTATCAGCTATTTGTTTATGTTGGACTTGAAGACATCCAAGCTGTAGTCAGGTGGGAAACAGGTAAACGGAAGAGAGTTCCACGGGCGTGCAGTTCTAAGAAAAAAATATTTGATTTAGACACAGATAAAGAGTGAGGAAAATTATTGACAGTGGTTTCAGCTAGACGGGTGCTTTTCGCGAAAGATTGGCGAGAGGGAGACTAGCGATTGGAGCTCAGAAGAGCACTCGCCATGGAAATAACGATAAAACAAAGACAGTCACTTTTTTCTGCACAGACCTACGTATTCACGTTCAGAAGAACTAGAGGAGAAAATTTTGGTCATTGCTAAAAAGAGATCGCCCACTAGATTTCGAAACCGGTTTTGTAGCTTGCCAAGAACAACACTCTACACCCAACCACCTAACGACTAAAATAAATGTTTTCATGACAGCGTTTTAAATGCGAATGACTTCTGACATCGCCCACACCCTCCTCTGTAAAAAAAAAAAAAAACCACACACACATTTAAAAATTCGTAGAATGCTTTTATTTCTTGGTGATGTGTTGGAAATAGTCTGAACTAGTTGAAGTATCCGGCGTTGCCAGGTTGTATTTGATATACTTGAATATTGCGTCCTCACACATGACTTTTTTTTTTACATGGTGGTCACCACTTATCAAGGCCCGGAAGCCACTCAGGGATAAGGGTTATTGCAAGTACAGTACGTTAGTGTGGATATTTAATGAAGTGTTTACTTAAGGGGCGGTTCATTAGGAATTTGTTAACGTTGGACTTGAAGACATCCAGGTTGTAGTCAGGTGGGAAGCAGGCAGACGGAACAGAGTTCTACAGGCGTGCAGATCTAAGAAAGAAGCTTTGTTCACGGAATTTACGTTTTGATTTAGGCACAGATAAAGAGTGGGGAAATTTTTTGACAGTGGATTCAGCTAGACAGGTGTTTTTCGTGAAAGATTGGCGAGGGGGGACCAAAGATTGAAGTTCAGACGAGCATCTGCCATGGAAATAATGATAATAACGATTTTTTTAAATCTTAAACAAGAAAAACACTTACCAGAACGATCGGTTTTTGAAATTACACAAGAAACCGACTAAGTATATCTTTGTTGCATTTCAAATTGTAAAATATATTTGACTAGCATTTCAGCCCGGCATTTGCCCGAGTGTTTGGAGTTATGTGTTGAGCAAAAAAAAAAGTGGTAGTAGGAAGGCAGGCTCGAACCCGTATTGCAAAGGAGGAAAAAAAACGGGACGTTTTTGCTGTTACGACCACCGCCAAACCGGAACTGACATAGGTTTAAATTAATATTAGACAATCGAAAAGAGGAGTTAACTTTCGAAAATATCGATGAAAAAAGCGACCCCTCCCTGTAGAAAAGTGCCCAGTTGAGGGTGAGGAAATAAATATTTTTAGCCAATTTTTCGGTATTTGTCGTCTTAAGGGTCGAGTTTCAAAGCGATACTAATCTTGTGAAAATCCGTCGCCTCTGTCGAAAGTTTTAGGTAGACATGCATACATTTATATATTGGTAGCTCAAATTTTCGACCCAAACCGATTAAAAAGCTTTCTCTATCTCTGAATACCCTTTATGTAAAATTTCAAATTTTTAGGCCAGAAATTGTCTGAGTAATTTGGTATAGACCGCAGAGATCAATTTGTTAAACCTTTGACCTCTATTATGACCTCTTAACATTTATAGTTTTGGACTCAAATCAAGTTATTAAGTTATATCCATGTCCAAGGACTTTTTATCTAAAATTTCAAGTGTTTATACCCAAAAATAGCGGAGGAGTTTGGTAGTGTTCTTCAAGGTCAAATCGTTGAACTTTGACCCCTTAACAGCCAAATTTAGTGCCGAAAACTGATCACAAAGATTTTTCCAAATCTCAGTACCCTGTATATCAAATTTCAAGTCTGTAGACTTTAAATTGACAGAGTTATTGCGTAGGTAAATGTACACACACTGACACACAAACACGTTCACTTTTATAGATATAGATATATTAATGCAAACTGTTAAATCTCCTTTTGTTTTTAACTATTTTACGTGCTATATTAATATAAAGACACGATAACAAATATATTAGGTTGTTGCATGAGTTCCCAACTTTTTTTTTGTTTTTTTCTAGAAAATCAAAGAATTTTAACTGCAAAAGTAAGTTCGAGTCGGACTCAAGCTCCAAGTTTTTGTGTGAATCCCATCGACGGAAAGTGGCGTGAAACTGTCGTAAAATCACACTTCATCTTTTCACCCAATTCTCTACATGTCTGATGGCCATCTTCCTTTAAAATAACCCTGAGTTGCTTTTTGTCTATTTTTGTGAGCATGCGCAGAAAAAAGTACAAACATGTCGGCTTGCTGAAATTAACATTTAGCATTTCAACTTGCTGATTTTTTTTTTATTATTATTATTATTATTACATTTTCACCCCAAACAAGGCACATTGCGACTTTGGTGTAGGCGGCTACTATCAGGGACATAAGCTACTGGGGTACTATATAGGGAGTTGGGAAGTAAGATGTCGGTTCACGTTACACTTGAACTTCTGCATGTCAGTAGGTTGGGGAAGCAGGGAGCCGGAATGGAATTCCAAAGTCTAGCGGTTCTGGGAAGAAACTATTGGATTAGAAAACTCTCCTACATCTAGGGATCTCCACTATTTAGGGGTGGAATTTAGCTGCTTGTCGGGTTTGTCGAGGGTATTTACGTAGTGGGGGCACAAGTGCTTGCAGTTCGTCAAAGCATTCACAATTAAAATACTTATAGAACAAGCAGAGGGACACAAAATTTCGTCGGTGGTACAGAGGCTGCAGCTAAGATGACAGTTCATGACCTATCAGGTTGGCGACTCTCTTTTGAACCTTTTCTAGGAGTGAGAGACTAGTAGCAGATGCACTAACCCAAATATGACAACAATACTCCATACATGGGCGAATGGTGACCTTATAGAGTTAAAGGATATTTTCGGGCGTTAGTAGCTTTCTACAATGGTAGCGAGAGCCTAGCTTCTTTGCAGCGGTCCTGGCAATGCTCTTAATGTAATTGTTCCAACTCATATTTCCTGTGAACGTTAGACCGAGGACTATATATATGTCTATATGCGTTATTCATCAATCCAAACAAAGATTTTATTCGTTATTAACCATCGTTGGTGTATAATTAATTTCAGCGTCACGTGATCAGTAGTTTAAGAGTTTACCTGTTAAGTATTTGCACACATGCATACATCTACCGTTTTATTATATAGATATGATGTTTGGCAATTTGTAGGAGTTGATTATAATTTATGTCGTGTTTTGCACAATTTACTGAAGAGGAGATGTTCTATATAAACTACCGCAAAAGAACTTTCTAATAAAGCAATTCTCAAATATTGGAGACAGTTCATTTCTAACACAATAAAACAACAAAAAGAGAGGGAAGAAAGCACCTCACCTTTGCTAAGCTAAGCTGACTTTCTTTAGCATAAAAACACTTACCAGAACAACCGGTTTTGGAAATTACACAAGAAACTGACTAAGTATCTCTTTGTTGCATTTCAAATTGTAAAATATATTTGACTAGCATTTCAGCCTGGCGTTGTCCGGGTGTTTGGAGGTGTGTGTTGAGCAAAAAAAAAAAAAAAAGTGGTAGTAGGAAGGCAGGCTCGAACCCGTACTGCAAAGGAGGAAAAGAACGGGAATAAACCTGACGTCTTTGCTGAAGAAATTAATGTTTTTAACGAATTCTTCGGTATTTATCGTCTGAAGGGTCGAGCTTCAACACGATACCAATCTTGTGAAAACTCGTCGCCTCTGTCGAAAGTTTTAGGCAGACATGCAAACATACATAGATACATTTATATATTGGTAGCTCAAATTTTCGATCCAAACCGATTAAAAAGCTTACCCTCTCGATGAATACCCTTTATGTAAAATTTCAAATGTTTAGACCAGAAATTGTCTGAGTAATTTTGTAGAGACCGCAGAGGTCAATTTTTTTTAAAACTTTGACCCCTATTATGACCCCTTAATATTTATTGTTTTAGGCTCAAATCAAGTTATTAAGTTAGATCCATGTCAAAAGAATCTATATCTAAAATTTCAAGTGTTTAGACCCAAATTTGGCGAAGGGGTTTGGTAAAGTTTTCAAAGGTCAAATTGTTGAATTTTTACCCCTTAACAGCCAAATCTCTGGCCGAAAACAGATCACAAAGATTTTCCAAAATCTCAGTACCCTATATATCAAATTTCGAGTATGTAGACTGAAAATTGATAGAGTTATTGTGTAGGGAAATGTACGCAGACACAAACACAGACAGACAGACACTTTCACTTTTATAGATATATAGATTGAATGCAATAATTGTTTGGTTTTGTTATGAAATAGGTAAGGCAGAATAAGTTATCTATCTAACTTTGTAGCTATTTATTTATCTATCTATCTAGCTATCTAGTCATCTCTATCTATCTATCTATCTATCTATCTATCTATCTATCTATCTATCTATCTATCTATCTATCTGACTGGAGATGTTTGACAGAAGATAGATATGATGGTGTTTTCATGAAACCTGTCAAAATATAACAAAGCTAGACCATAGACAAGTTTACCGGAAGATCTTATCAGCTGATCGGAACTACGTGTGAGTCACGTACATCAGATTAGCTGGAGATCATTTGGAGTTGGAATTTGGATATGGTGAACAGCGGTTGGGTAAATGATTGTCTCCCCTCCCCCATTGGGAGGGAGGTGACGTGTCTCTCAATGGAGACTGTTAAAAACCACAAGAAAAGAACTCTTTCCATGTTCGTTTGCGTCGACATCTGGAAAGTAAATAAAAAAAACTGAAACCAATTATCGTCTTGGGGTGAATGTCTCTCGCTCAACAGATTCCAGCTTATCCAAGAGGATCCGTCACTTGACACTCAGCCAAACAGGTGAGGGGCCGGAGACCGGCCCAGCACCTGTTGGGCTGAGGTACACCGCCTGGGTAATACCTAGGAGGTCCACCCTCCCAGGCCTTGCCACTGGGCTTTCAGGTGGGGCAAGTTTATTGCTTGCTGCCTGAGGCGCCCCGACCGGGGAATGCCGACGGGGTTACTCAGGCAATTTTTAAAATTGCAGGAGTGCCCCTCCTTTAGGGGAGCCTGCTAGGTTACCACTTTCCGGCCTTGTGCCACATTTTGCTGAGTGGACAGCAAATAAATATAATCCAAGAGGATGAATTCCAGATAGACCAGTTAATATCAGGTATGTCGGATATATGACCCCCCCACACACACAAACGCATATAAATTTGAAGGACCACTAAAGACATTAGCAGCACATTAAGGACATGTCACAACCAAATACGAAACGTATACACCCGTTTAGATGGGTGCCTTTCATGTTGGCATAACTTAACAGATTGCCACTACCTTCTTTCAAAAAAGATGATTGCTCTTAAATAAAAGTGTTTTTGCTTTTACTGCACAAGTTAGGCATAATCTTCCAAATAACTTCGAACACACGATTTGAAGGAAGCACGTCTATTCAATTAAGACAAACATAGAAATCAAAAAGCAGAAACAAAAAAAAAATAAATAAAATAAAACGAAATAATCGTTTTTTTAATATAATTTTTTTTATATTGTCGAGCAATTTCTTTATTGCATTTTCTTCCCGCCAACCAAATAAAGAGTCACGTGTCTTATCGCAAAATTCTTCGTGCGCTGAGATACCAAACTAGCACGCACTGCGCATGTCAGGAAGTTAAAATTCGCCAGGCCTCATTTAACACGAACGCTCCTTTTATATTTACGACGATGGCGAAGATACTCGAGAACATCTGAACAATGCGCATAGTTTATTACTTTGTGTAAATAGAAAAGGGTCAGATAAAAGAATAGGAGTTGGAGAGATAGATAGATAGATAGATAGATAGATAGATATGCGTAAACGGAGATAGATAAATAGGTTATTTTGCGCAAAAAGAGATAGAGAGGGAGATACAGAGAGGGGCGAGCTAAATAGATAGATAGATAGATAGATAGATAGATAGATAGATAGATAGATAGACAGACGCAAACTGGAATAAATAAATAGATTACTTTGCGTGAAGAGAGATAAAGGCGGCAAGGGAAGATACAAAGAGGAGGAAATTAAAGATGCAGATAGATAGATAGATAGATAGATAGATAGATAGATAGATAGATAGATAGATAGATGGTTAGATAGATGGATAGATAGATAGATAGATAGATAGATAGATAGATAGATAGATGGTTAGATAGATAGATAGATAGATAGATAGAAATATAGATAGATAGATAGATAGATAGATAGATGGATAGATAAATAGATAGATAGATAGATAGATAGATGGTTAGATAGATAGATGGTTAGAAAGAGAGATAGATAGATAGATAGATAGATGGTTAGAAAGAGAGATAGATAGATAGATAGATAGATAGATGGTTAGATAATTAGATAGATAGATAGATAGATAGATAGATGATTGCAACGTCTTGTCAGACGAGTGCCACACCCTCAGACACTGAAAGTCCATGAGCCCAAAAATGACTTCATCACCACGGGACCATTTTTATAGACAAATGCCTGAGGGAGTATCTATACACAGGTGGTGTTACAGAGTCTTAGCTTTGTACGACAGCTAAGTCTCTCTCTCAGTTCAAAATGTTGAGATCCAGCAACAAGCAAGAGCAAGATAACCAGCAACAAGTTAAACTGCAGACCAGCTTAATGCGGGCACTGGTCTCCAGATAGATAGATAGATAGATAGAGAGGGAGATACAAAGAGGGGCGAGTTAAAGATCAAAATAGATAGATAGATAGATTGACAGATAGATAGATAGATAGATAGATGTTAGATAGATAGATAAATATAGATAGATAGATAGATCGATGGTTAGATATATAGATATATATGCGTAAACTGAGATCGATAAATAAGTTATTTTGCCCAAAAAGAGAAAGAGAGGGAGATACAGGGAAGGGCGAGTTAAAGATATATATATATATATATATATATATATATATATTTATATATATATATATATATATATATATATATAGAGAGAGAGAGAGAGAGAGAGAGAGAGAGAGAGAAAGAGAGAGAGAAAGAAAGAAAGATATATATATATATATAGATAGATAGATAGATAGATAGATAGATATGAATAGACTGAGTCGGGGAGATTAAATAGATAGATAGATAGATAGATAGATAGATAGATAGATAGATAGATAGATAGATAGATAGCGCGAGGGTTAAAAAGATAACATAGATAAGCGACAAAGACTGAGAAAGGGAAATAGGAATGGCAAGTGAAGGTTCAGTACGACCGGCACCAATGCCAAGAAAAACGGAGAGCACGTACATCGCACAGATTTCATACCGTAATCACCCATTTCAATGTTGTTTAACTTCAGTGATCTGGTGAGAACCGATGTGTCAACGTGATTATGCCGTATCTTAACGTATAAGCAATGTTGAGCCTAGCCAGTACCACATGGGTGACCATTTGCGAAGGTCAGACGTTGTATGCACCGAGCTGAATCGTAGAAATTTCCAGATTGATATCTGAGTGCGCATTAATTCACTTGGAGAGATGTATCCGCCGTCTTTTTTAAGACATGCTTCACGGAGAAGGAAATACTGATGTAAAAACCCGTGGTCTACTGTATGTGTCCTGTGGCAGTCATCTGCACCGATAAAGATTAGCAGTAATACCAAAAATGTGGTTGGTTCTAGACAAAGCCTTCACCACTATAAACAAAACATCTGTGTGGATTTCCGGGTAACTTAGTTGTTGTGGCGGAAGCTCATACGTCGAAATCGATGGAAGAATCCATCATAATAAAGCTCAACGTCTGCGTGTATGTCTGACCACGAATACACTCCCATATGGTTTACTTTTTTTTACATAGGCATCACCACTTATCAAGGCGCATAGACCACTCGAGGATAAGGGTAAGAGTGTACAGTAGTCAATTGGACAATATAGTAATCGTTAGTAATGTAAATTCGGTAAATTTGTTAACTTAAGTGGAGCGGCGCATCAAGAACTTGTTTACGTTGGACTTGAAGACAACTATATTGTAGTCAGCTGGAAAGCAGGAAAACGGAAGACAATTCCATAGGCGTGCAGTTCTAAGGGAGAAGCTTTGTTCATGGAATCTACGTTTAGGTTTATGCACAGATAAAGAGTGGGGGAAATTATTGATATATTAAATTGACCAGATTCAATGATAGAAAAGGTATCAAGTATCTGAAATGGGTTTGACAAAGTGGGATCCCAGGGGGGCTCATACAGTTTCATCTAGAGCTACCAAATTTGGCAGAATAACCTACCATGGAGAAATGAGAAGGTTTGATGGGTTACACTGCTCACCATATAAGGGTGGGGCCCCAGGGGGGGGGGTCACTTATAACTGGGAACACTATGCACGTTCACATCGTTTAATGTAGAGCTACCGAACTTGCCATGATGGTCCACCATCGCTCAATCCCACGGTTGACCCATGGTAGATCACTTATAATAGGGAACCCTAATTTGTGTTTATGCGTTTTAGTTAATGAATATCCCCACTACTGCCTCCTCATGTTCGTTTGAGCAATTGATCTCCCCACCTCCACAAAGTTTATCTATGCAATGCCGGGTCTGTCTGCGTGTCTATCTGCCTGTACACCTATAAGACGAAAGGGGATGTAAGATACAAATGATTTTTTCTTATTATTATTTTTCTTCCTTTGAAGATTGTAATGCTGGGTATGGGGCAGCCAAACCAGCTGCCAACATTGCCCCGCTTTTTTATTGAAACCAACCGAGAGCTCTTTTTAGTATCCTCGCTGTTCCCTTAAATGTAATTGTCTGGATCTCTTTTGCACTTGGTTCACCAGGAATATTAGTTAGGTAGGACTTCAGGTTCTTCTTCATAAGTCCTGTGGCACCTATAATAACTGGTATGATTGATATCTCCTTAAGATTCCAGTTTCTTTTCATATCGTACATGAGACCTTGATATTTGGTCTGTTTCTGTGTATATGTGTGCACGTGTGTATGAGTATGTGTGTGCATGTATGTATGTGTATGGATATATGCATATGTTTAACCCTAACCCTAACCCTAACCCTATCCCCTTTACGATAGCGCGTGCGTTATTTTCTGTGCCACGCTTACATCCGGGTCGTTTAATTGTTATGTACTTCCATTTCTTGTCATAAATAATTTTACCAAGAATTCTTCATAAGTTTTGGTTTTGGTTTCGATTATAGCTGACGGAACTCAAGTCATCTATGAGCATGTTTCGGTCAGCTAGTTTTTAGAAAACCTCTTCAGGCGGCCTTGCCTATATGAAAGCACATTTTGCAATGAATATTTCAGGCCAACTTACGGTAAAAGTTCCTATTTACAATGCCTCCCCACGGGACAGAGTTAGACACCAGGGTCGTTTTTTAACGTGGAGAAAAGGAACAAAAATAAAAATTGTCTCAGTCGTGAAGGATTTCTCCTCCACTGACAGAGAACAAGAAATTGAAGTGCAGCATCTGAAGAACAGATGGTATTTATTTGCTCCTCCACCGAGCAAATTAGGCACAAGGCCGATTTTTAATGTGAGGAGTGAAGGGAGGGGGAAGGGGAAAAGGGGACCAGCTCCCGAGAGGTGGGAAATGGGAGCTGGTTAAAGGTCAGACATGTGGGGTTGCCCCCACATCTGGTCTTTGCTAGTCATAGCTAGTCATAGCTGGCAGTATCTGCCGGAACAGATGGTATTTATTTGCTCCCCCACCGAGCAAATTAGGCACAAGGCCAATTTTTAATGTGAGGAGTGAAGGGAGGGGGAAGGGAAAAAGGGGACCAGCTCCCGAGAGGTGGGAAATGGGAGCTGGTTAAAGGTCAGGCATTTGGGGTTGCCCCCACATCTGGTCTTTGCTTGCAGTATCTGCCGGAACAGATGGTGTTTATTTGCTCCCCCACTGAGCAAATTAGGCACAAGGCCGTTTTTAATGTGAGGTAAAAACCAGCTCCCCTAAAAGTAGGCAAAAAGGGGGCACTCTGGTTACCAAAAATAATAATTGTCCCAGTATAGAGGGTTTCCCCTCCATTGACTGGTACAAATTATCTTAAGTGCAGCATCTGCCGGAACAGATGGTATTTATTTGCTCCCCCACCGAGCAAATTAGGCACAAGGCCAATTTTTAATGTGAGGAGTGAAGGGAGGGGGAAGGGAAAAAGGAGACCAGCTCCCGAGAGGTGGGAAATGGGAGCTGGTTAAAGGTCAGGCATGTGGGGTTGCCCCCACATCTGGTCTTTGCTAGTCATAGCTAGTCATAGCTTGCAGCATCTGCCGGAACAGATACTACACTTTGATCTTGGCCCGAAGTACGTTAAAAGTTATTCATAAATAGAAATAAAGGATAGTATTAATCCGTGCGTAAAACATGGAAAAAGGGGCGTGGGAGTAGAGTAGATAGGGTGGTGGTTTAAGAAGTCAGAAGTGGGAACATCAAGGACAGAAAGAGACGATCCTATCTGCCTGTGTGCGGGCTATTTGTTAAAGACATTGAGTGAACTTGTGTATATTTAGTTTAATTTAGGGGATGGGTGTGGACTTTATTAGCATTGCAGAAACGTTCTGTGAACTTTGTTTTTGGTTTTAAGGTCATTTAATTATCAGGTGTTCTGTAATAAGGTCTTCTGTGGTCGGAGAGTATGCACCCTAACCGTTCCCATCACCCAATCCCCGCTACATCCTTGTCGTTCTACTTTAGATCGGTCAAGGTAGAGGGAAAAAAGAAGGGAAGAAAGAAGAAGAAGAAGAAGAAGAAGAAGAACAAGAACAAGAACAAGAACAACAACAACAACAGTAACAAGAAAATGAATAAGAAGAAGAAGAGGAAGAAGAAAAAAGAAAGAAAGAAATAAAGAAGAGGAGATGACGTAGAAGGATGGAGTACTGCTGCCACATCTGGGCAGGAGCTGCTAAAAACAGCCTATCCTGCCTTGACAGAGTGCAAAATAGACTTCGTGGTTTAGTAGGGGATGCCCTTTTCTCTTCCCTGCAACCTCTCTCCCACAGAAGAGACGTTGCGAGCCTGTCTTTGTTTTATCGCTATTTCGATGGCAGGTACTCGTCCAACCTCGCCAACCTTTCACGAGAAACACCCGTCTAGCTGAAACTACTGTCAACAATTTTCCCCACTCTTTATCTGTGCTTAAATCCAAATGTAGATTCCGTGAGCAAAGCTTCTTTCTTAGAACTGCACGCCAGTGGAACTCTCTGCCGCTTGCCTGTTTCCCACCTGACTACAAGTCCAACATAAACAAATTCCTGACAAACCGCCCCCTTAAGTAAGACACTCTATCAAAACCCCCAATACTCATGATTACTACAATACTATCTCAGTGATTACTGTACACGCAATAACCCTTATCCCTGAGTGGCCTTCGGGCCTTGATAAGTGGTGACCTCCATGCAAAAACAAAATGGGGGGAAGGAAAGAGAAGAGGAAAAGTGCCCATCCCTTGCCAATCCTCACGCGTCCTAACCCCCACCCCCGGCCATTCCCTCCGTCCACTCCCACAATCATATCCACCATTATATTCGTAAACCTTATATTTCTTCGTATTTTTTTTTTGTTAATTTGTTAAAATAAAAATGGAAAACCGAAATGCATTTAGCTAACTAAAACTTCCATGCTAAGATATGCATATTAGTTATAACAGTGGTAATAATCATCATAGATAGAGGCTATATGTTATATATATATATATATATATATATATATATATATATATATATATATATATATATATATATGATTGTTGAGCTGGATTAAATCCGACGATATGAAATAAAATGGAGGTGGAAGGACCTGGATACTCAACGTTTCGCCCGATTTATGCGGGCTTCTTCAAGAGGGATGGTCATTGACGAGAGAGTCGGAGGATTGGGGCTATATATAATGATGGGGGAGAGCAGCGTGTTTTTCTTATGTAATATATATGACATCTAATTTACATAAGGAAAACACGCTGCTCTCCCCCATCATTATATATGGCCCCAATCCTCCGACTCTCTCGTCAATGACCATCCCTCTTGAAGAAGCCCGCATAAATCGGGCGAAACGTTGAGTATCCAGGTCCTTCCACCTCCATTTTATTTCATATATATATATATATATATATATATATATATATATATATATATGGTCGGTGGAAAAGTGCTGTCGTTTTTTATGTATATACATCTTATAAAAAACGACACTAATTTTGCACCAACTTAATATATACAGAGTGGTCGCTAGAAAAGCGGGAAATTTTTCAAACAACGATTTATTTTTACAAAGAATAATTTTTACAAAATTTTTTCAAACGCAAATGTTATATTAAACTCATAAATACTCAAAATGTCGTCCGTACACTTCACTGCAGCGTCAAACAACGATTTATTTTTACAACACTCACACGGCACCAATCAAAAAATAGCAATCACGCATTTTATTCATGATATAAGCTGACCTTCAAATTTCCCGCTTTTCTAGCGACCATCCTGTATATAGCGTGTCCACAAAGTGTTGAAGATTTTTGTCATTTTACCATTACTGATTATTTTTCCCCCTATTTCAGATATTTTACAGATAATATTTTGGAAATAATTTTGGATAAGTATAGCATTGAACACACCAAGTAAGCTGTGGAGCTACTCAGGCAATGCTTTGGAGACAGCATTATTTTTCGTTGTGGCAATGTCAAACAGCTACCATGTTCCCGAGGCTTGACTAGCCCCAAGTTTTTCTTGTTGGGATACTTTAAAGAAAAGGCCTAAACCTTGCAAGAATTGATCGAAAACATTAAGGAAGAAATACGGGAGTTAAATCGCAATCCAGAGATTCTGCAATTTGTCATAAATAATGTTTTGGAAAGAGCACAAATATGCGAAGCTGAAAATGGGCAACATTTAACAGACATTATTTATTGTTTTACACAATTTTTCAGTGTCTTATAATGAGAAATAAAGAATCTATTTAAGTTCACAACTATTCAGTGACTTTTTGGACATACTATATATATATATATATATATATATATATATATATATATATATATATATATATATATATATATATACATATATATATATATATATGGTAAAACTGGTAATTAATAAAACCCCGAAGAGAGTGCTCAATACTATTGCAGAGCAAATATGTGTTTTATTTTTTTATTACCATTTTATCTGTTTGGTTACATATGTTTCGGATGTTGGACCATGTTTAGGATCCAACAGCCTCGTCAGACCTTACAGAAAACCTTTAAACCGTTTTCTGTAAGGTCCGACGAGGCTGTTGGATCGTAAACATGGTCCAACATCCGAAACATATGTAACCAAACAGATAAAACGGTAATAAAAAATAAAACATATATATATATATATATATATATATATATATATATATATATATATATATATATATAGGCTGTCCAAAAAAACTGGGCCTTTGTTCTGTAAGTGCCTGCCCATTGGCTGTTTAGGAAGGGAGCGGTGGAAACTAGGAAGCTGATTGGCTAACTAAAAATTCAATAGAATATGCGTATATAAAAACGAGAGACTACAACAACTCTTCGCACAAGCCTGACGAATCCTAGTGTGGATGAAACGCGAAATATTCTATGAAGCTTAATTGCCAGATATATTTTTCTAACTTACTATATATATATATATATATATATATATATATATATATATATATATATATAGTAATTTATAAAATATATATGGTGATTAAGCTACACGGAATAGTCTGTGTTTCATTCACTATAGGATTCGTCAGGCTTATGCGCATGAGCCTGACGAATCCTATAGTGGATGAAACGCAGAATATTCAGTGTAGCTTAATCGCCATATATATTTTATAAATTACTAACTAGCTCTACCTACGTATTGAGCACTTTTGAAGTAAATACTTAAAGTTTACGCATAAATCTATACTTTCGTATATTAAATTTATGTGAGTAAATGAAGTAGTTATATATATATATATATATATATATATATATATATATATATATATATATATATATATATATATATATATTAGTCCTCGCGCGAAAGAGCAGGACACAAAATGTTTTAAATAATAATAATAGAATAACAATAACAAAGACTTTCGCTGGCGAGGACTACTATTGAGCGTAACCAGTAATACAGTACTTTTCAAATGTCCATCTCTATTTTTCTCGTTATCTACGGAATATTTTTAATTAAACCTATATGAAATATGTTCCTTATTAAATGGTAAAGCTTTTCTGTTCTGAAAGAAGTTTTAAAAATTATCTAAAACAGTTATTTTAAAGTTTCTGTTAAAAAAATTCAGATTTTCTCATTATTCAGACATGTATAACAAAGAGGGAGTTGTAAAAACAAGGTGTGGTGTGAGGAGAAATACAAACTGAAACAGAGAGTTTATCCAGACCTGTAATAATACAAAAAGGGGGTTGCAAAAATGAGTTGTGGTGTGAGGAGAAATACAAACTGAAATAGAGAGTAGGAGAGTTTTTATAAATACATGCAAAACCACATTTATTTTTTTTAAATCCAAATTAATAAATTAAATAAAATATAATCTGAAAAAGGTACGATACAAGTTAGAAAAGCATTTCATCCAAGGCATGAAAATTGTTAAACAAAATGTTTTTACTATAGGCTTTAAAAATAAGGGTACAAGGTTCAATTTGAAATTTATTTATCTTCAAAGTGCACTTTTATACATTTTACAAAGTAAGGTATTACATTTTTATACCTTACTTTGTAAAATTTATAAAAGTGAACTTTGAAGATAAATAAATTTCAAATTGAACCTTGTACCCTTATTTTTAAAGCCTATAGTAAAAACATTTTGTTTAACAATTTTCATGCCTTGGATGAAATGCTTTTCTAACTTGTATATATACATATTTGTACGTATGTGTGTGTGTATGTGTGTGTATAAGGGGAATTGTGAAATGATTGTAACTGGTACGCATAAAATTGATAGTTAGTGTCGCCTTAGTTATGATTATTACATCAAAGTTTATAAAAAGTGAGCAGAGAAATTCAGCCTTTGATTTTAACGTTTGTGAATATGAAAACAACCAATTTAGAAATATGAAAGAAAGTTGGCTTTTTTTTATGTGCGCACGGTTATTTACGTATTGTATTTGTTTGTTTGTGTGTGCCTGTGTTGCCGATTGTATGCCTGTGTGTTATTGCATATATGTGTATGTTTTTTATGTCTTTTGTGTGTATATATATATATATATATATATATATATATATATATATATATATATATATATATATATATATATATATATATTAGTGTTGGGACGATTAATCGGAATCAGGAATTGAAAAAAATCAGACCTTTCGGGGTGGAGGATCAGAATCAGTATCGGAATCGGAAAAAATTGTTCCTATTTTCCGATGCCAAAAACGATTTTTTTTAAATTGGTGTTTTGAAATTTTATTTTGTTAAAACAACATCTACCACTGTTAGTAGTAACGATAAAAAAATAAATAGTTAAAATTTTAAAATACTAGAAAAACTAAACTAGATGGAGCATCCCCCACAAGTATATTTTTATGATTAAGAAAATATCTGAATATCTAACATGTAATCGGGGAAAAACGCCAACTCGATAGTTAAATATTTATCAAGAATCAGAATCGGTAATTGTATCGGAATCGGGAATTTTTATTTTTTATTTTTTATTCCATTTTCACCCTAAATAAAGCATAGTGACATATTGACGTAGGAGCTATTATCTGGGAGATACTTGCAGGGACACTATTTAGGGAGTTGAGTAGTTTGATGTATTTGCAAATTACACTTGAATTTCTGCATGTCGGTACAAACTGGGAAACAAGAACCTGGAAGAGAATTCCAAAGTCTAGCAGTTCTGGGTAAGAAGCTATTATGGTAGAAAGCTTTCTGGCATCTGGGGATCTCTACTGTATAGGGGTGGGATTTTTCTGCTTGTCGGGTTTGTCGGGGGTATTTACGTCGAGGCGGCACAAGGGCTTGTAGTTCGTCGGAGTATCTACTATTAAAATACTTGTAAAACAGGCAGAGGGATGCAACATTTCATCGATGGGACAGAAGTTGAATCGGTAATTGTATCGGAATCGTGAAAAGTATTGGAATCGTCCACCCAGTAATATATATGTGGGTGTGTTTCTGTACATGTTTGTACATATTTTTTCTACTAATTTTTTTCTTTTTTATTTGGTCGAAGTTCTCAGAAATAAATCAGTTAACACTTGGTCTTTATATTATATATATATATATATATATATATATATATATATATATATATATATATATATATATATATATATACGTTTTATTTTTTATTACCGTATCTTTCTGTTAAGTTACATTATTGTTTCAGCTACTCGGCCGTTTTTGGGGCCGTCTGTAGCTTCCTCAGACTTTTACAGAAATGTTCGCTATTTTGTGATGAAAGAGTGAAAGAGTGAATGAGGTCAGGAGGTGGGTTGCGAGGAGGGCGAACAATTTTTTAAAAGTCTGAGGAAGCTACAGACGGCCAAAAAAAACGGCCCGGTAGCTGAAACAATAATGTAACTTAACAGAAAGATACGGTAATAAAAAATAAAACGCATATTTTCTCTACAACAGTATTGAGCACTTTCTTCAGTTTTTATTAATTACCATTTCCACTATATATATATATATATACATACATACATATATATATATACATATTTATATATATATATATATATATATATATATATATATATATGCATGATTTTCTAAGTTTAAAATAGTGTAATGTAAGCAAATTATAAGGTATTTGCAACTTCTCTTCCAGTTTTTAGATTTTATAATCGTGTTCAGACACATTTTATTTCCTTTTGGTGGATTGATAGTTGCTATTATTTCGTTTGCTCATACATCGAGAATATCACCAACGTGACCTCCCACAACACCAAAGGCAGTCTGATCGCCGCCATCCACCGAGTATTCGCCAAGCTCCAACCAGAACTTGTGGAAAAGGCATGCTCCCAGTTCCGGATCCGTATCGAGATAGTGATTGAGGCTGAAGGTGGCTACATTGAATAGATGTCAGCTCTACTACATAATCAAGTTACCTGAATTGATTTTTTCAATAAAAGTTTTAAAATAAAGCTGTAGTGTTTTCTTTAGGGCGACAATTTTATCGTTCCACCCTGGGTATAGATAGATAGATAGATAGATAGATAGATAGATGGAGTTTGTTTTGTTGTATACATAGATTCGAAAAAGTAGTCAAAAACAAATATATAACAAATAAATGTTATCAAAGGCAAGAAATTACTTTTCTACCTAACTGGATAATGTTTTAGTGTTTTTATTTGATGTAAAATGTGTATTCGGTTAAAAGATCATTTAGTGTTTATTGATATATTTGATAAAGACAAACGGCGGCGTGGTCGCTGTTGAATACGTTAAGTTTGGGCAAATGAATTCAAACTAAAAACTTATGCAAAATAATCTTAGAAACTCACTCAATATATGTTACCGTGACATAGACCGACATATATCGAGTGAGTTTCTAACAGTAGTTTGTATAATGTTTTAGTTTGAACTCATTTTCCCAAACTTTACGTATGCAACAGAGACTTCTTTGCCGTTGGCCTTTTTCAAATATATCGATAAACACTGAATTATTTATCGAACCGAATAAACATGTTACATTAAATAAAAACACTAGAAACATATCCAGTTAGGTAGAAAAGTAACTTATCTTGCCTTTGATAACATTTATTTGTTATATATTTGTTTTTTGACAACTTTTTTGAATCTATGTGTAGTGTAATACAAACCCGATGGATAGATAGATAGTGAGAGTGTAACATGATAAGGGCTGTCCCCTTTTCATGTAAGTATAAAAATAGAGAGATTAGTTAAAATGAAAATGAAATAGCATTAGACGAAATTCGAACCTCGTAATTTAGGTTTAGAAATAGATTTCGTGTGAGAATTAAAAAAAAGAATGTAAAACAAAAACAGATATGCACGCATGCACACACATACACGCATATATATCCACACACATGTATATTCATACAATGACATGTACAGGTCCAGGCATGCATACGTGCACCCATATGCATGATGATGATTGCAACGTCTTGTCAGACGAGTGCCACTCCCTCAGACATTTAAAATTCATGAGCCCAAATGCCTGGGAGAGTATCTATACAAAGATGATGTTACAGAGTCTTAGCTTTGTACGACAGCTAAGTCTCTCTCTCTGTTCAAAATGTTGAGATCCAGCAACAAGCAAGAGCAAGATAGTCAGCAACAAATTAAACTGCAGACCAGCTTAATGCGGGTACTGGTCTTCCGCTTTATGGTTTTTTAAATCAGAGATTTGCTTCTCCTAGAAAGGTTGCCTTCACCACGGCTTACGGGAGCCCTCTCCACCCCAATACACATATACACACACACAAATATACACGGTGCTAGTTGGCCGTTGACCCAGAAAAAGAGTTCATTCGCCCACCAGACTTATTTGGTGAGGAGGGTGGCTAGTCTCCCTGAAGGACTATAAACAAGACCTTCCAAAGGGCGAATGAACCCATATGCATACATACATGCATACACACATACCCATATGCGCACATGTACACACATACCATATATACACATAAGCACATACACATAAATATACATACATATATATATATATATATATGTATGTATATATATATATATATATATATATATGTGTGTGTGTGTTACATGATAAGGGTTGTCCCCTTTTCATGTAAGTATAAAAATGGAGAATTTAGTTTAAAATGAAAATTAAATAGCAATAGACAAATTCGAACCTCGTAATTTAGTTTAGAAATAGATTACGTGTGAGAATTTAAAAATGTAAAACAAACATTTGTTTAGAATATAGATAAATATTTCAAGGAAAGAATGTGAACTGTCAAGTTTGTTATGAAATTTTAAATTGAAAGAATACAGCTTATAAGATAATGTTTTTAACATATTGGAAAAATAGGTTACTGAGTATAGGAAAAGTTTTGGACACGCATGTCCAGAACACGTGAAAGAAGGCAAATGTGTTAACATGTGTATGGCGTCACGGAAAATAGAAAGTTCTAGGGATAGAGAAAAACTTTAGTTAGAGGAACAGTCAGCGAGAAACTGAGAGAGGGTCTGGGAAGCGTCTAGAAGCGAGACGATCACTTTGAAACTAAAATGTGAAGCTTTTAATTCTTGATGATGGAAATCACGGCCGGTCGTGTGAAGAAATAAACCCATCATGTGCTTTATAAAGCTCGTCTTGTGTTTATGATTCCTACAAAAAGGTAAAGTGAAAATTGTATTAAATATTTGTGTTATAAAATGTCGTGACATCAACATCATGTCTACACAATGTCTGAACAGTGAACACTGTCTCCTCACTCAAAGAGCTTCTCCTTCTCTTCCAATCTACACATCTAAAGTATGAACATTTAATATATAGGAATCGTTATAAACGAACAATCTCTCGAAGTCTCTTACAACAAAAATCTCTCTCTGTGAGTCTTTCAACATTCCTCTTAAACACTCTCTCTAAGATACAACAAGCCATATACAAGACAAACACTCTAATAAGACTCTAAGACTCTCTTTTAATGAAACTCCCACATGTAACAAGAGTAAGGGAAAGAGAGAGAGAGAGACAGACAGACAGAAAGACAGACAGACAGACAGACTTACAAATGGAGACACTGATAAAGTACGCCTGAAAGACCAAAGCCTTCTTCAATCAGGTTACAACTTCATCAATTTCATAAAGACTCCATTCTCCCGCATGTGCATGGGGTGGGAAGGGAGGCGTACGCTTATACGCGTGTGCCCCTGTGAATGTGTCTGTGTGCGAGTGCGCCTCTGTGTGTGTGTGTGTGTGTGTGTGTGTGTGTGTGTGTGTGTGTGTGTGTGTGTGTGTGTGTGTGTGTAAAAAATATTACGCGTCTACCTTTGCACGCAGATTGGCGGAAGATATCCGAATCACGCGCATGACAAGGCAACCAAAATAAATAGTCTTCGTTTTTGTTTTATTTATTTATTTAATTTTTAAATTTTACAAAAATTTTTACAAAATTTTTGCGCATGTGTTTCGGTTTAATTACCCAAAAGGCACTTTTTTTTTCTTTCTCTGCGTACATCTGCGCGAAGATCGGAAGGATTTGAACATTCAACGGTTGCGAAAGGGCAAACTAGTCAGAGTTTGAGCGTGTTTTATGTTATGTAGTTAATAGGTACATGCAAAATGAATGCTGATGCTCAAAATGTATAAACATTTTGACCTCTCCTCTTACTTCAAAATATATTAAAAAAATCAGGAAATTAACCAATTTTAATGAAATTTTCCGTATTTATCAAATAATGAACACGGAATATATTGAACTCATTATTTTTGACACTTGTACATTTTAATCAGGACATTAAAAATGAAAATATCGAAAAATGTTATATTGTATGTATTCGTTTTGAACTGAAGATCTCCGAAAAAAATTTCACTTAATTTGATCGTGTAGTTTTTTTGGGTTTTTTTTTACAGCGGAAAAACACGTTTTTATGAGAACGCATTGAAGGCAGACATCTTGGAATTTTTCTTAATTTTTGTTTGGAGTTTACAAACACAACGGGGAGATAACTCCAATTAAAGCGCCGACACTCCCTCCCCATCTTTAAAAATCGAACCTTTTGCTCGGTATCATAACAAATTGTTTTTCGCTGTAAAAAAAAAAAAACAGAACTACCTGATGAAATTAAGTGACACTGTTTTTTTTCGGAGAACTTCATTCCATAATGGATACGTACATTTAAACTTTTTTTCGATATTTTCATTTTTGAATATATTGATTATGTTAGAGAGAGAGAGAGAGAGATAGAGAGAGAGAGAAAGAGAGAGAGAGAGAGGGAGAGAGAGAGGGGGGTAAACGTGGAGGTAGACACGTTTACCAGAACCGAAGGTCAGCTGACCAGATTACGTATATCTGATGTGGTCAGCTTGGCTAGATCGGGGAGATTTGATTTGGAATTTGAAGAAGACGGACGGTTTTCTGTGGTCTCCCCCTCTTAACTGAGGAGGGGGGAGACGAACGCTGACGTGTGTAAAGAAGAACCCACACAAGCCGAGTTCACTTCCACCTCCTGCAGGACCTCTGGGAAAAGTGAAATAAAAATTATAAAACCCATTCATCGTCTTGGAGTGAATAAATCTTCGTCAAACAGGTATCAAGTCTCCCTCCAGGATGAGAAATTCCCAGATTGTCCAACATCGAAGAAGCAGAGGTAGGTTCAGAAAGTACATGTCGCACACGCACGATTCCCTTTATGATAATCAAACACACAACCATTTATATTAGAGACAATCATACGCACGCGGAATCCTTTTTATGTTATACACCCAAACGTAAAAAGTGCCCCTCAATGATAACGAATATATAACAATTAAACTGTACAAGTGTCTTATTTAAATCTTCGTGAAAATATATAATTTTGTTTAAACAAAAAATACATTTACTAAAATTATGCTTTTCTGTAGTAAAAAAAAATGATTAGATTTATTTTTCCTTTTTCTTTATGAAAATAAATTATCGTAAAATATAACAATTAAAAAGAAAATTATTTTTACAGGAACATTACAAAAAATGTCCTAAACTCCATACTAATGCATTCGATATAACTCGAAGTAAAAATTAATTTCTCGAACTACCATACTTATCATAGAATTAAGCATTGTTTATTTAACATTTTCACACAAAAATTATTATAACAGCAAAAAACGTTTCTACTTTTTTTTTTTTTATAAATAACAGGTTTCGCATAATTTTTATATGTACCATTCTAATATTTTCCTTGCCTGCATGAATGTGAAACTTTCGCCGTAACATAATTTTTATATAATATCGAACAATAATTTTAAAAAAATAATTAAAAAACAGGAACATAGAAAAATAATTAAATTGAAAATGATAAGAATTATACAAACGTTCAGAATATGAATGTACGGATGCACGTCTGGGGAAAAAAAGAAAACTAGCTTCCCCCCTTACTCCGTTTTAATTACATAACGTTATTTTCACATTTTTTCAACGGCTAAAATTTTGGGCTTCCATATACTCCGTGTTTACAAACTTCCGTTTGCAGTGATCTTGCTTTTTGCAAAATCGCTTACTTTTTGGGTCGAATTAAGCTATTTTTTGTACAAACAAGGTGTTTTTTTTAATTTAATTCAATGTCTTAAGACTTTACTAATTATCTTTGAAATAGACCGAGAAAACTAATATTTATCTTTTAAAGGATTTTTACAATGAATTTATGAAACTTCAAAATTCAGTTGAATTAGTTAGCTTGCCGCGAAAACATTTTTATAACATTTTTTTTTTCACGTGTACGAATATTTTTTTCTTTAGGAAATTAACTTTAGGCTTTAATCTTTCAAATAAAATCAAAAAGTAGCTGGAAACCTACAAAAAAATTATGATAAATCGGCTTTCAAAACTAGGTCCCCCTATTTTTATTTGTCCATTTTTTGCCCGTACCTAGTAGTTACTAAGAGCAATGCTTGTTTTCTATATCACGAAAGGTGATATGATATAGACAGTATTAATCAATTTGAGGACTCCGCCTCATTATGCTCCACGGTTTATGGTTCGTTTTATTTCAATATTACATGACGTCATTTTCACATTTTTTCAACGTCTAAAATTTTGGGCTTCCGTATATTCCGTTTTTACAAACTTCCGTTTTTACAAACTTTCGGTTTTACAAACTTCCGTTTTTACAAACTTCCGTTTTTACAAACTTCCGTTTTTAGCGATTTTGTGTTTAAATAAAATAAATAAAAATATTTGTATTCTGATTTTTTTTTTTCCAAAAATACCGACATAGCATAAACCCCTTGTCTTATGTAAACCCCCTCCATGGCTACAACTCTTCTACACATATGGTTTAATAAGAAACTTCTTTCATTTAACTTACTTTATATTCTCGTCGAGAGTTCAAGCGCACACACTATCCACATACATTAAACCCATTATGACAGATACGCTATATACCTACGTGCATTATATATTTCAAACTATACTCCTCTTTTAACATAAAGATCAATATAATCAATAATTAATTTTACTCCCGATGAAACTATCGCTAAACGCCGTATCCTTATTATGCAACTAGCATCTTCTTTACACTTCTGAAGAGAAGTATTAGGCTTCGAAATACCATGGTATAAAAGGTCCTCACTTACCTAACACCCCTCATTGATGCATACCCTTATTGAATAAATGAATAGATTTATATATATTACTATATAGTTTTTATACCTTCATTTTCTCTCTTTATTGACTTATTATTATTGTCAATAATTCCCCCCCCCCTCTTTATCTGTGCCTAAACCTAAACGTAGATTCCATGAACAAAACTTCTTTCTTAGAACTGCACGCCTGTGGAATTGTCTTCCATTTTCCTGCTTTCCGGCTGACTACAATATGGTTGTGTTCAAGTCTAAAGTAAATAAGTTCTTGATGAGCCGTTCCATATAAGTTATTAAATTTACCAAATTTTCATTACTAATGATTACTATATTGTCCAATTTCTACTGTACACTCTTTAACCCTTATCCTTGAGTGTCCTATTGGCCCTGATAATGTGGTGATGCCTGTGTAAAAAAAAAATAGACGGTATTAGTCAATTCGACCACCTCGCATATTTACGTCCTACGACTTCTTATGTTTCATTTTATTTTCGCACAGTTTGCTTGATAACAAATATTAAATTTTAATATAATGAAAAAGAATATTCCGGAACTGATTTTTGTTTTCAAATATATTTTTATTTAGTTTTTTTTGTTTTGTTTTTTCCCCCAGATATACGAGGTGCCTTCAATAAGTTTCCAGACATTTTTGTAAAGGCATTTAAAAATTGTCGTAGATTCTTGAAAATTCCGTGTGTTATTGCTATACATCTTATGAGATGACTTACCAATTTTTATCATTTCAGCAAAATACAAAAAAAAAAAAAAAAAAAACTGTGGAAACTTATTGAAGGTTACTCGTATATAGCGTTTGAGATAAATGAAATATTGACATGTTGTTGACGAATAAATTGTTCAAAGATTTCTATTTAAAAAAAAAAGGTGTTTTTTATCGAACACAAAAAAAAGACATGAGAAATATCCACCCGCAAAGAAAATGGCTTCTAAGATACGTGACTTGGTGAACGTGACTTTCCTCGAAAACGGCGAGATCTCGTTTGTTCGTGATTTTCATTTTTTTTTTCACGACGTCTTATGTACTTCTTTTGCGAAACGTGATGTTTCTGTTTGTCAATAAGAACCGAGTAGTGAACGGACGAAATAAAACAGAAGACGAATTGACGGCATTCCGAGTAAATAGGTTATTGCTCGTCAGACATGTTAACTAGCTGAGGAAAAAAATAAATAAAACACGGGATTTATATATGCGTTGATGTTAACAAGAGACGCAAGCAGTAACAGACGCGCGAATATCTATCTATCTATCTATCTATCTATCTATCTATCTATCTATTTTTCTAATCTACAATTCTACATATATACTAGCAGGTCGCCTGGCGTTGCCGGGTTGTAAAATAAGCATGAATATTATGTTTAAATTAATGCAGAATTCTTATTCATTATAAGCAGAAATATCGTAGGTATTGAACGTACCGTTAAATTCCTTTTAAAAAATTCAGTAAAAAATCTAAGACATGTGTATGTGGGTATTACGTCCTTTCTAAACCTAGAGACAGTGATTTCAGAACGATAGCCATTACACCAGTTTGTCATGATCTTTGAAAGGTGAACTTGACATGATCTTTAAAAGGGTAAACTTATAATCAACATAAGTCAGCTATCATGTTTCACGACCACGCATACGCATTCGTGAAACAGTTGAAAATCGAAAAATATCATACGATTCTCCTACGTTCTAATTTTTCTATTTTAACCAATTAAGAGCCCCTTTTCCGAACTGACACCGATTAAAAGTTTTCCACGTGTCTGAATACCCTATATATCAAATTTTAAGTCGAAAATTCATTCAGTATATGAGTTGAGATGTGTCCTCACACACACAAACATAATCTCACTTTTATAGATATATAGATTTATCTATTTATTCTAATGCATATCTATCTGTACATATGTTTATCTATCTACTTAATGTACAAATCTACCTATCTGCTGTGTAGTGATGGGGACACAACGACATATAACGGGTATACAGAACGAAGATGTTTATAATAAACTAGCGGGGGGTACCCGGAATTGCCCGGGTGTTTGGATGTGTAAAAGAAAAAAAAGTTAGTGTAGGTTATTAGACTCGAACCCGAACCCTTGAAGTTAGTAGGCTGATGACATCCCCGCTATACTACGATGGCAGAGAAGTGACACTACGTGAAATAAAATGATTAAAATATGATGCGAGAGGTACGTGTTTTATGACGTCAAACATCACGCCACAGTGAATGAAAAGTGGCAGTTGCGTACGGAATTTAATTCCGCACTTAATTTTACTGCGGGATAGTTCTTTTGGGTCTGTTTGTTTTTTTCCCAAACTTTGTCTGGTTTTGTTTCCCCAACGTGTTGGGGAAAATCAGCTCCTCCTTTATTATGGCAGTGTGTCAAAATGAAAGCAATTGTCTGATATGACGGTGAAAACCGACATTGGACAAACGTCCATCGCTTTCTGTGACTCTCAATTTTGTCTCTCAACTCTGACTGAACTGACGTTGATTTCGAATCTGTATTTCTTTGTGACGCCAGACACGTGCTACAGCCACGTGAATGTTTTCTCACATGGATTTAAATACACATATATCCAACACTTTTTTGGCAAAAAAAAGACATTCCTTAATTTACATTGTCCGATATCTGATCTAACTAGTTGTATCGTTATTTATTTATTTCTAAGCACAATGGTCATTTACGACTCGACCCTGACTGAGCTGTATCTACTGCTCTCTCTCTCTCCCTCCCTCCTTCCCTCCCTCTCTGATCCAACTAACTGATCTCGAACCCTCTTAACTGTATATATTGTAAATTATCCTTCTTTGTGATGTCAAAACGTGCTTAAGGCACGTGAATGTTTTCTCACACAGATTTACATATACATATGTCCAACGCGTTTTTTTTTGGCAAAACAAAGACATTCCTTAACTTACATTGTCCAATATCTAACCTACTAGTTGTATCGTTATTTAGTTATTTCTAAATACAATGGTCATTTACGACTCGACCCTTACTGATCTGTATCTACTGCTCTCTCTTATCTAACTGACTGATCTCGAATCCTCTGTACCGTATATATTGTAAATTATCCTTCTTTGTGATGTCAAAACGTGCTTAAGGTACGTGAATGTTTTTCACATGGATTTTCATACACATACGTCCAACACGTTTATTGGTAAAACAAAGACATTCGTTAATTTACATTGTCTGATATCTGATCTAACTAGTTATTTCTAACACAATGGACAATATCTCTACATTCCTAAAATCGCACCTAAATAGCAAAATGTTATTCACTTTTAATTTTTGATTACTGGGTTCAATTCTAGCCTTTTCCTTTTATACGAAATATTATTTTTTTTAAACGTATTTACGTCGTTCCTCTATATATATATTCCCTTTCATATATAACATACAATCTATTTTGGATTAAGTTAATGCGTTGAGGCATATAACGTTTCCTCCCTGTGTGTTGCCGTGGGGCCCCGACTAGAGCAGGACATTCAATCGATGTGATTGAAAAATTGGCAATTTAATCAATTTTTATGACAATAAAAGTTTGGGAAGTGCTGAAGATTCGTTGATTTTAATCCAATCTGGGACAACGTCGGGTCTCGATGCTATGTTTTTTTTTATATAATAACTAGCACTGGAAATTTCACAGAATTGGAAATATATTTAATCAACAAATATGTTTTGATGAGGCAGATATTTTTCTGGACAGGAAAAATATAATAATTTTTGGACAGAAAACCCAATAACACACAGCAAATATGAGTTTATTATTTATAACATGATTATGTTTATTCTTCCGATTGGATGAGATGACGTTATACGGAATAATTGCGTTGACACACTGGTTTTCGTCAGATCACCGAAGTTAAGCAATGTTGAGCCTGGTTAATACCAGATGGATGACCGTTTGGGAATTCTGGACACTGTATTTGCTTCCCGCTTATCTCGGTATTCGTTTCCAGTCGTCATGTCCATATACTTCACTTGCCACTGGTATTTTACAATATCGACTCAGGAAAGGAGTGGTTGGAGATTGCGCACCTCGTGTCACAAAAATTTCACGCGCAGGCACCCCTTCGTGGGTATCCATAGTCTGTCAAAGGGATTTTTTCGATCTTCGATATTTATCTGACGAATTTCAATACAAACCACATCTAAGAACACTGCCAACCCCAAAAGAACACAACAAAGAACAAATTTTAGCATAGGTCTCTACACACAACACAAACAACCCAGAACTATTCACACAGATAACAAAAAAAACTTATCTTCCTCAATCAGAATGACAAACTAAACAACATACTTAAAACAACAAAAATAATAAAAAGCAAACGCCAACCCAAAAACTTAAAACCTATCCTAACTTCTTCAAAACTTGTCCCACACACTACAAAAGGAGTTACAAAATGCAACAAACCGCGATGTGGAGTATGTGACATAATAATAGAATACACATTCAAAAACCCAGCACAAACATTCAAAATAAAAAAGGATCTAAATTGCACCTCCAGAAATGTAGTATATGCACTAAGATGCACAGCATGCAACAACTCCTACATAGGCCAAAAATTTCAGCAATAGAGTGGCCTTACATAAGAGCAACATCAAAATTGCAGATAACAGACACCTCTATGTTTCAAAACACGTACACACATGCAGTGGAAACAGCTTCAAAATAATGCCAATCTTCTAAACAGACAATTATTTTTATTTACTTACACAGGAAAAAAACTTCATCACCAGATTCACTCCTGAACTGAACAGAGCCTAATATCAACACATAAAAACATGAAATGCAAGGCACACTCGCATGCACATCCATATACATATACATATACACATACACACCCACACATAAATCAGAACCGACACATTAAAACACACACGTGCACGCATACAACCACACACAAACATAACACCGCTATCTCTACTACAACACACTGAACAATACTAACCCTACTTAACATCGAAACCAACAACACTAGGAAACACCTAGAACCATAGTATAATATTTGTTCCAACACCTCGCTCCCTCCTCAGTCAGTGGAAGAAAACCTCCTCATGACTGAGACAACTATCATCCCTTCTATCATCCCCCTCCCATACCTATACCCCCTCCAATTGCCCCCCCTCTGGGGAACAAAATCTTCCCCACACTAGGAACCGATCCTGGGTCTGGCCATACCCACATGGGGAGACAAATAAATAGAAACATTAAAAATCCCCTATACATATTTTTAAATACACCCCTCTATCTAAACAAACATAATATAAGGAATACCCGAAGAGACTGAAACGAAAAATCACAATACTAAAATCTAAGAATCTAAAAAATAAATATCAAAATAGAATGAAAGCACCCCTACCCTTATTTCAGAAGAGCTGGTCCCCGCCTCCTCACACATACACATTAGTAACGACCTTGGATCACAGTCACCTTCCTAGGGAAGCAAATAACCTCATAATACTATAAAACAGTACACACATTCTCAAACCAATAAAAGAAAACACAAACACACGCACGCACACACACACACACCCTACCCTAAAGGAAAAAGACAAAAAACACAAGCAGACAGAGAGAATGACTGCAGCCGAGGTCAGCGGCCTCGACAAGCCCAATAAAAGAGTAATAAAAATTGAACATGCCAATGAATAATAGACACATGCCTCAACCCCTTGGAAACTCTTCAAATGAACTACGAAAATGCCATTTTTACATCTCCAACACATTTGAAAATAATTTCTGATGAGGACGCTTCACAGAACGTCTGAAACGCGTAAAAACGATTTCAATGACTTAAAAACATTATTACAATGATCCAAACAGAATTCTCAATGAAAAACCAAGACACAGAATAATAAAATAATGTTAAAAAATACACATTGTTGGTGACTACCCCCTTATTTAAATATACATCTTTCTTTCGTTGGAATTCCTTAACCCATTATATATATATTGAAACCCATTATATATATATATTGATATGGTATATATATATATATATATATATATATATATATATATATATATATATATATATATATATATATATATATATACCATTCGGTACGGACCTGACAATGGAAGATAAAATATAAACGTGGATTTATAAGACCAAAAAATCCAACCTTGATCACCCTTCGGAGCCCGTGGCGCCGTGGATAGAGACGTTGTATCTCTACGGTTCCGGGTTAGCATTGCCTGAAGATAGCGGTTTCAACCCTACCCAAAGCCATCCAGAAGCTTACTTGGCCAAAACGTGGTGAGATGACAACAACTACGGAAGACAGTAATTGCTGAGAATGCAGTTAGGAGATTCGGAGTTCCCATCACGTCGCGGTTACCACCTGACGAAGACCAGAGAAATAGTTGGCCGAAACGTCGTGAAACAAGAACTAAAAGGTGAGGATAATAGTCCGTAATAAATATATTAACTTATTTACTTTGTTTATCTAATAACTAGGATCTGTCTCCTTCCACATACACTCGAGAGCAACAAAAAAAAAAAAATGGGTCAAACAAATTTTATACATTTTATTGCACTAAAAGCTATATTGAACAAAGAACAAGGAAACTTAAACGAGACTAATAACACAGAACAAGACATTTACTTTAATAAATTCTTTGGATGGACCATAGCCTACTATAATAATACAGCCGTATATGTCACATTGAGAGGCAATTTTCTAAGAGGCCATTGAAACTAAGACAAAGGGAGGTAACTCAGAAATTGTTTTCTATTCAAATATTATTTCAGATCAGGTTTTAATATTTGAAATAATGCTTAAATGAATTCTACTTACATAGTTTTCTGTTATCCTGTCCAAAGTAAAATGTTTCCATTAATTAGATGTATTTCCCTTATATTTCTTTAAAATACACAACAAAACAAAAACAAATTCATTTTGAGTTGTCTCCCCTGACCTTTCCAATAATTTTGTTGTTTATAAATATGAAAAAAATAATACGGCCGTATATGTCACATTGAGAGGCAATTTTCTAAGCGGCCATTGAAACTAAGACAAAGGGAGGTAACTCAGAAATTGTTTTCTATTCAAACATTATTTCAGATATTAATGCTTAGATAATTAATAATTATTTCAGGTTTTAATATTTGAAATAATGCTTAAATGAATTCTACTTACATAGTTCACTGTTATCCTGTCCAAATTAAAATGTTTCCATTAATTAGATGTATTTTTACCTTTTATTTCTTTATAATATACAACAAAACAAAAACAAATTCATTTTGAGTTGTCTCCCTTTCCAATAATTTTGTTGTTTATAAATATAAAAAAAAAATTGGTTTGACTACAACAGGTTATTTGTTTTTGAAAGATTTTATTCGCATATCTTTTTTTTTTTAAGAATATCAAAATATTTACAAAGCACATGAATATAAAGATTTGAAAGGAAGTAAATTGTTTTTCACTCTGTTACAAAATTATCGAATCATTAACTGCAATCTTTCTTACAAGAGGAATTTTAAAGTATCTTTACAAAGCACAAGAAATTCAATAAAAATTGTAAATAAAGGTAAATGTTCAACAGTAAATTTCACTTTTATTTTAATCGTTGCCGCTTTTTAAAAAATGTTTAATGAATCTTTTCTAATTTCATCTGAAGAAAGTTTTTGCTTGTTGTTATAGAATATATTTATAACAATTTTTGTTGCAAATTTATGTACTTTTTCAATGCGTTTCTCACATGTAAATACATACTTTGGCGAAGAAGTTTTTAAGATAGATGCAGACTTCCTAGTTGTAGACTGACCATATTTTTCAATGAATTGAGAAGAACAATCAAAAATTGCAAAGCAAGAACAAATAAATTCAGTAATCTGAGTTGATGGAAATGTCAAACCTCCTCGAGATAATAAATTAAGATAATGATTCTCAATGATCTCCGTATCATTGCCAACCATAAAAGTAGAACAAATATCACAGTTAAATCGCTTCAAAAGTTTTTTTGCAACATAACCAGCAATTGAATATGCTACTTCTTTGCTGTCAGGTGATAAACATAGTTCATTTATTTCTGACTCATGTGTGGAAAAAATATCCAGAAGATTGTTATAATTTTCATTCTTTGACAATGGATTGAGGTTTTCCTGTCAAATGTTAATATTTTCTTTAAAAAGGGATCTACAGATTAACATCTTTTCACTGCTATAAATCTCACGAAGACCCACTAAAAACTTTCCTCCGCTCATTTTACGATACTGTGAAAGTCGCTTTTCAAGGGGGTCACGAGTGAGAATATATTCATACCCATCATTCAGCAGTTCTTTCATAAGCATTGCTTGTGCTCTCAAAGTTGTGATAAATGCTTTGCTAGTCTGTGCAGTGAAGCAAAAGTCAGAAATTTTTTACCAAGACTCAACCCATTTAGAAAATGTTTGGTAAAAGTTGATTTTATCACCACTTGCAGTAACAGCATTTTTAAAAAAATTAGGGGTAAATCTTTGATTAGAATTGGATCAAGCAGCAATCGTTGTCTCGTGGAATACAGCAATAGCCAAATTGACACTTTGCTTATTGTCGCCGGGATGTAATGCCTTGAAAGTTAGTTTTGGTGCTTTCCGTAATGTAGCATCCAAAACCTTGTCCTTGTCATATATTTTATGTGTATCAGATCAAGATAAAACTCCTAACACGTATATCAAATCTGTTGCCAAGGCCGCTGGAAAAATGGTGGGATCTTTCTATCGATCCAGTAGATATCTCACTGCTGATGCTATTCTCTATCTATATAAGAGCCAGGTACGTCCAAGGATGGAATACTGTTGCCACATCTGGGCAGGAGCTGCTAGAAAGGACTTGTCCTGCCTTGATAGAGTTCAAAATAGACTTCGTAGCCTCGTAGGAGATGTCCTTTTCTCCTCCTTGCAACCTCTATCTCACAGAAGAGATGTTGCGAGTTTGTCTCTGATGTATCGTTATTTTCATGGAAAGTGTTCAACTGAGCTTCAATCTATGGTCCCCCCTCGCCAAACTTTCACAAGAAACACTCGTCTAGCTGTAAACACTATCAATAATTTCCCCCACTCTTTATCTGTGCCTAAACCTAAACGTAGATTCCATGAACAAAGCTTCTTTCTTAGAACTGCACACCTGTGGAATTGTCTTCCGTTTTCCTGCTTTCCGGCTGACTACAATATGGTTGTGTTCAAGTCTAAAGTAAATAAGTTCTTGATGAGCCGTTCCATATAAGTTATTAAACTTACCAAATTTTCATTACTAATGATTACTATATTGACCAATTTCTACTGTACACTCTTTAACCATTATCCTTGAGTGGCCTCTGGGCCTTGATAATGTGGTGATGCCTTTGTAAAAAAAAAAAAAAAAAAAAAAAAAAAAAAACTGGGAACACAAATGAAGGTCCAAAATATTGAAATCGAAAGAAGGAAACACAAACTTGCTTTTGTTTAGTAAACTGTTTCGAATATTCTTCAACAAATGAACAGTGTCAAAAAAAGAAAAATAAATAAAGCGGTGAAAAACATTTTATATGGATAAAAACATGTATTTTAAGAATGAAATAATATAAAAATATTTAAATAAAAGTTTATTATTCATTATTTCAAGAGTTAATATAAACTAGTTTTGAGTTACTTCCCTTGGAAATTTTCAATGTTGTATGCGGCTCGAGCTTACACAGTTTTCCATAATAAAAACAATGGCTTGTTAGCAACGTGGCCTCTCATGTAACATACGCGGTCGTATGTATAGTAGGCCATGGATGGACTCGTATTCCCTTCTGATTTCTGTACAAGATCAATCCTTTTAGATATGCTCTCAACCAAAGTGAAACACTGTGAAGAGGAGATGCTATTCCATTCACTTTGCACAGCTTCTCACAGTTTGTCATTGTTCGAAAAAGGTTCTTCCATCCAATGCACGAGATATCATGGAACAAATATTCTCGATTGAGAATAAATCGGGGCTTTGACCTGGCCAAAATATCACATGAATTGAATTATCAGAAAACCATTTTTTTTTGTGATTTTAGCAGTGTTTGCAAGGGGTATTATCGTGTTGAAAAGTAATGTTCTGAGATATTCCCAGCTTCTGGATACTTGGTAACATCCTGTTTCTAATATTCGAATGTATTCCTTTGCATTGATTGACTTTTCACATCTAATAAGTTCCCCAACTTCTGCTGCAGTAAAAGTTTCCCATACCATTATCTCTCCATTCCCGTGTTTAACTGTCGTTTTTATGCAACTTGGTGAAAATCTTTCTCCAGTTCTTCGATTGCACCGTTCGGGAGCATCGGTAGCATCAATAACAAGACAAAATCTTGATTCATCTGGCCAGAAAACATTCCTGAACCAGTCTGTATCTTTCTTGCTATAACACGAGAAAAATCTCTGTCTATCATTGATGTTCTTCTTAGATAAAAATGGCTTCTTTGCACACCTTTTAGAAGAAAATCCCATTTCTTTCATTCGTCTAGATATTATATATCTAGAAAGAAAATTTCCAGCCTCTGTTTTGAATTTTTTGCTATGGTCAACATAAGCTTTCTTACAATCCTTCAAAACAGTTAATTTAAGGATGTGGTCGTTTTTCAAAGTGGATGCTCTAGGACGACCAGATCCAAATTTTCCTTTCACTAAGCATTCGACTTTGAACCTTTGACCAATTCGCTTCACTACAGAAAGATGTTTTCACTTTTTCTTTTCTTAAAATATAAAAAAAATTGCTTGTAAATCATTTTGGACTGCCTTAATCCTGCAATCCGGTTTTTTATATCCTCGGCAAGTTGCGGTCGTACTATATTTAGGATTTTTCCATTTATTATTATATGCTATAATAATCATCATCATCGGCGGTCACTCGCGTCCGAGTAAGACTGCCCTCCGTTGTGGCTTCTGTGGGTCTTCAGGTGAGCCTAGAGCTCAATCCTAGACCCAATTTTTCTTGTGCAATTTGGGCAGATAAAGGTAATGGTGGTGGGGTGGGGTGGTGGTGTGTCTGGTTGATAATCTGTCCTTTCTGTGCAACTTGATTTAGGTCACTGCTATAAAGCGCAACACCTTCGTGGACAGCGCTCCTCCATGCCAACCTGCTCCCAGCCACGTCCTCCCATGTCTCAAGGTCCATGTGAAACCGCTTTAAATTTACTTTGATGTCCTATAATAATACTAATCTGTAAAATATAAATTTTCAGTTAAAATTAACAAAAATTCGTGGAAAAATATTGAAAAATCGATTTCTTTCTTCTTTCACTCTTGGCCCATTTTTGTTTTTTTGTTTTGTTTTGTTTTTTTGCTCGTGAGTGTATAACGCTCCTTTTCTTCTCATTGAAAAAAAAATGTACGCAATTTTTAAATGCCGGTATATTTGCTCTATTCTTCATATATACCTTTGAATTCTTACAACCCACTTAGCCAAAAAAGATCAGACACCATCATAAAAAAACTTTTTAGTCGGCTTTTTTCCAACTGACTCCCTAATTATTTTTAAGACCAGAATCTCCATCCGATCTTCCAGGCATATTTCCTTTTGAATGTAGGGTAGAACCTCCTATGATCAATATCAGCTGTTTAATCCAGCCACAACAAAAATATAATAACTTTATAACTTAAAATATTGCAGCAGTAACAATTGATTATATAATGTTATAAATTGAATTTTTAAAAAATTCTTAATGCTAACTTAATTTCAAGTTATAAATTTATCATATCTTTTGCTAGAATATCTCGTCCTTTTCTTTTCCAGTTTTAACAACTAGTCCTTTACTTTTCCATGTTTAAGCTTAACCTTATTACTTTCCATGCTCACATTTTCCTATTGTAATCCATGATTTTTCCACGCTTCTAGTAAGTTCACTTGTCCTTTGTTTAATTTCAGTCTTATTTTTTGTTTGCCCCCATAAAAATAACATACACATATGTAATAACAATGTACGACACTCATCTGCTTTCAATAAAATCCCCCAAATTATCTCCCTTTTATTTTTTTCATTCTCTCTGTTTTCGCGGGAGCGGTGAATTGGTAGCAACAGTAGTCACTGAAGCGACATGGTTGCTATGGAAGCCAGTCATAAAAAAACGTCGCTCAACTCCTATTGTTTTTTTACGATTTTAATTAGGAATAAATTCATCATAACTTTTGTTTTACTGAACGAAAATTGAAGCATTTTTTTCACAATATAGCTGGGAAGGTGATCAATAAACTGTAATAATTGTTTAAATTTAGTCAAAATAATGAGTGGGCGGTGAAGCTTTAAAGCAGTTCTAAATGACTAATACTTCCACTTAACCATATATTCAAACACTGACGTAAATGAACATTTAAAATTAAAATGTTTAAATTCAACGTTATTTCACGCGGTTAATGATAGCCGAATGGATTGGGTCTTCGCTAATCGAGCTAGCGATTTCTCGTGATGCGGGGTTCGAATCGTTCGACTGGTATTAATCGTGACACCCTGCACTGAAGATTCCCGAAAGGATGAAACACTAGTGTCTGTAGGTATTTAATAATTATTATAGTAATATATATATATATATATATATATATATATATATATATATATATATATATATATATATATATATATATATATATATATATATATATATACATACATACACAGGGTGTCTCAGAAGTTGCACACCATATACTGATCTTCGTGGAGTTGCTACTCCGCTCACCAGATCTGTCCCTCTTGGCATTTTTGTCTTCGGGAACATCTCAAATGTGTACTAGAATTGTCCATCTGTTGAGCTAATGAACAAGAAAATAGATATTATATTTATTTTTATAAAAACCTAGATGATGTGCGACTTTTGGGACACCCTGTATATATATATATATATATATATATATATATATATATATATATATATTACACGGACAGTGCGGATGGGGTTCTCCACAATATCAACCGCATCTAAAAAACGCGCATGTAAATAAGGGGCATATAATAACAATTGCACCTATAAGAAACTTAGGTTGGTTCAGGTATTTTGTAAACCATTTCGAAAGGATGATCGATTCAGTAATAATTTGTGAGTCTCAAATCGATGCCCTTCGGATAAAGGCCCGAGGTAAGTTTTAGTCGCAAATACAAACGATGCTGTTTTCATGATAAATTACCCGAGATGGCCTTCAGCAATGTGAGGGGGGTGCTTTTTCTTTCTGTGTGTGGACGTAAATAACTCGCGAGCTGACATACACAGACACACAGATGCATTATATATATATATATATATATATATATATTATTTTTAAAATATAATTATCCACTGACATGTGTTTCGTCGTCCACGACTCATCAAAGTGGCTGAATCTATTATATATATATATATATATATATATATATATATATATATATATATATATATATATATATATATATATATATATATATATAGATAGATAGATAGATAGATAGATAGATAGATAGATATAAGAATAACAGTATAGTTATATTCCGAGGTCCAAATGTAAAAGATCTTTTTACTCCAATAGTTTCTTCCCCAGAACCGCTAGACTCTGGAATTCCATTCCAGGTCCCTGCTTCCCCAACAGTACTGACGCGCAGAAGTTCAAGTGTAACGTGAACCGACATCTTGCTGCCCACATAGTACCCCAGTAGTTGTTGCCCCTGATAGTATCCTCCTACACCAAAGTGGCAATTTGCCTTGTTTGGGGTGAAAATGTAATAAAAAAAAATAAAAAAATAAAAAAATATTTATTTTTAATGCAAAGTAGTTCCTCCTGCATGTTAAAATTTCCGTACATTTTTTACAAATCTGCGACCGTCTTTCTTCTCTCTGAAACCTGACTCGGTCTGCACTTTCAACTCTTGACTAACTGATACGTGTATTTATAAGCTCCTTTAAGATCCATGTCATCTACGTCATACTACGTCAGATTTTCAGATTATTGCTTGTGCTAGTTATGAAAACTAACATTCATTTCTAGTAAAACATTTTAACAAAATAACTCCATCTGTAAATATTTATTTCGCTCGGATAACATTGTATTTTCACAAATATTATAACAATCGTCGAACAGCACATATTTCAGCATTGCCGAGCGAATAACTAACATTTTAAAACAGTTTTTAATAAATAAATATTCACTGGCATTGGTAGCAGCCTTCTATCTTTTTTAAGACAATAGCATTCTTTTTTCTTTTTTACAAGGTGATCACCACTTATCAAGGCCCGGAAGCCACTCAGGGATAAGGGTTATTGCATGTACAGTACGTTAGTGTGGGGGTTTAATAAGAATGTCTACTTAAGGGGGCGGTTCATCAGGAATTTGTTTACGTTGGACTTGAAGACATCCAGGTTGTAGTCAGGTGGGAAGCAAGCAGACGGAACAGAGTTCAGTGCAGTTCTAAGAAAGAAGCTTTGTTCATGGAATCTACGTTTTGATTTAGGCACAGATAAAGAGTGGGGGAAATTTTTGACAGTGGTTTCAGCTAGACGGGTGTTTTTCGTAAAAGATTTGAGAGAGGAGGATAGAGATTAGAGCTCAGACGAGCACCTGCCATGGAAATAACGATAAAACAAAGATAGGCTCGCAACGTCTCTTCTATGGGAGAGAGGTTGCATCCCCCACTAAGCCACGAAGTCTATTTTGTACTCTGTCAAGGCAGGATAGGCTGTTTTTAGCAGCTCCTGCCCAGATATGACAACAGTATTCCATCCTTGGGTGTACTTTGCTTTTATGTAGATAGAAACTGATACGTGTATTTATAATCTCTTTTCTTAAGGTCCATGTCATCTACGTCATACTACGTCAGTACCCAGAGGTCCAACCTATTTTCAAGTTATTGCTTGTGCATCTAGTTTGGTTATCTGCGGCATCTGTTGTGGCTAAATAATCCAATATGAAGGTGTGATCACCGGTAGGGATGGTGGTGGGGGTGATGGTCTCTAATATACATTTGTAAATATTCTTATTTTCTTATTCTGGTAATATAATTTTTGTTACTCTTAGCTGGTGCTATCCAGCGGCTTCATGCCTTGTCTGGAGCGATTCTCCTAAAACATAATTATAATCTTTAAAACTTGCTATCAAATATTCTACATTCAATCTGATAGCAAGAACATTCAATAAAATGTGTTAACACGCCAATGAAAACGAACCAAACAATTTTTAGTTGGTTTTGACAAAGGGGGAAAAATTGCTGTGTTCTGGGGCGGAATCTCTCAATATAATATAAATAAGTTTTTGACATTAAAATAATATATATATATTTTTCTGTTTTTAGCACCTTACATTAAGTGGTTTCGTACCTTGTCAAAAGTGATTTCTATAAAAAAAAATAATTATATAAAAAGGGTTGATATTCGGAGCATATTTTTGGCATGTTTTTACAGTCATAAAATATTTCAAGCATTATCATATTTTCCATAGTTTTGCACAAGAATTCAAAAATATTTGAATTTTTCCCTCAGACCCCTTGCCTTGATGCTATTGTTTCAAATGATCTTAAATAACAACAAGGTGGAGACTTGATTCCAAATATTTAGCTGCATTTTACTCCGAGGCATTAATTCCTCTATAACACAAAAATAAAGAAAAGAAAAAAATCACAGACTGGACTTCTAACCCTGATGAAGCTATTTTTAGCGAAATATTGGACTTGCAACAAAAAACAGTAAATAAAATGATTTTATCATTTTTGTCGACATTTCAAAGTTTTCAAATTTCTTATTTAAATTTTATTCAAAATGAGTGTCTTCATAAAGTGTATAGCTATCTGTTACTTTAACTTTCCTGCTCAAAACTAGAGCAAAACACACGCGAAACCAACGGGACAACACGTATATTTCTCTTCTCTTTTACTCCGAGGCATTACCTCCTCCTTAACTGCAAAATGTAGAAAAGAAAAAAAATTAAGAACTGGACTTCTTACCATGATGAAGCTATTTTTTAGCAAAATATTGGACTTACAACAGCAACAAAACAAAAGAAAATAAAATTTTATCATTGTTTTCGGCACTGTATGTGACTATCTTTTACTTGGAAGAATTTCTTCTACCATATCCATATAGCAGTGAAAAATAGAAAATGGACTATCAGTTTACGTTCAACTTGAATCTCTCGCTTCCATTACTGTGTTCTTTAGTTCTCGCATTCAACTAGCGACGTTTCTGCCAAAGGGGGAATAATTGCTGTTTTTTTTTTGTTTTTTTTGTTTTTTTTTCGAAATCTATCCATATAACAATGGAGAGTAGAAAGTAGATGTTGGGTTTTTCTATCGGCAGTAATTCCCACTTATCTGTAAATTAGTTTTGGCAAAGGGGAAAGAATTGCTGATTTCTTGGTCGGAATCGATCAATGTAACATAAGTTTTTTTGTAGTAGAGATTTAGAAGGTTGTCATAGTGCGAGGAGTGAAATATAGTCGTTGTTGGTAAGAGAAGACGAGAACAAGTGGCGATTTACAGATCAATAATACATACATATATTTTATATATACATATATTTATTCAGTTGCCTTACTTGTTATGTCTGCGACATATTCCATTATTAATTTCGGAAAAATTCCCTTTTCAAATGGTAAGCGTAACAGATCGATTCAAAGCACGCTAGATGATGGAGCGGAAGTTGGGTAGCAAGTTTTTTTTTTGTTTTTTTTTTTACATTGAAATAATATTTAATCTATTTACATCAGATAGCTTCATACATTTTCTGGGGCGGTTTCAATAACAAAATTGATAATAATCTTAAAAACGGGTTGATATGCCGTGAAATAAAATCTGTCTGTTTCAGAACAATAGCAGGTGATCTGTGTTTGCATTTTTGTTGTTGTTTGTTTTAGGCTTTTTAAATCAAGGGGGTTCATACCTTGTCCAGACTTTTTAATACAGGTATTTAAAATTGTCATAGACTCTTGACAGTCCAATATGTTATTGCTATACATCTTATAAGATGACTGATAAATTTGTATGATTTCAGGTTCAATTGAACAGCTACAGCAGGAATTCGAACACACTCTACTAAAGCCTGCTTGTTGCAGCTTGTGAATTTCAAAAATGCAATCTTGATGTGAGAAAAATTTAGAAGAACGATATCTAAAAAAAATATGTTTTGAACTTGAAAAAATGTCATAGAAACGCATGGAATGTTTCAGACTGCTTTTGATCCATCTCGCATGAATCGAGCATCAGTTTTTGAGAGGAATTACAGATTCAACGTAGACAGGGAGTCTGTGAGCGATGATGAGATGTGTGGGAAAATTAAGAAAGTTAAATCACCAGAGTTGATTGGCCAAATAAAGAATTTCATGGATAAGAATTGTCGTATGTCTTTAGAGAAAATAAATGCACAGTTTGATGTCAGTGAGGGAACTGTACACAATTATTTGGTAGGAACTGGAGATGCGGAAGATTTTCACGATTGCAGCAGTCTACAACTCACTTGTCACCGACTATTTGACGTAGATGGGCATCAAGACAGTTCCTCGCCCTCCCTATTGTCCAGATCTTGGTCCCTGTGGCTTTTTGTTTTTTTTTTCCTAATCTCAAAGAAAACATTAGAGGCTGTACTTATGAGTCAACTGAGATGAAAGAGGTGATGATGGTCATTGACACACACACACATCAGTGAACTTCTATTGGATCTTCCAGTAGATGTTGGAAGATTACAACAAGTGCATTACAGCCGGAGGAGATTACTTTGAATGGATGAGACTTTCTTGTATATACTATCAATAAAAGTGCCGATACGAAAAAAAGTCTGGAAACTTATTAAAGGTACCTCGTAACTGAATTCAGTATTAAATATTTCGAGAAACGGTTGATATGCCGTGAAAAAAAAAATTCAACGCAACTAAAACCTAGACACGTGACGATGTACAAATCTACAAATCTATTTCTAAGAATGAAATAACAACGCGATGTCTGTTTCTAAACAATAGACAAAGCAGATGTTTTGTGTTTGCCTCGTTGCCAACTTAGACCTCGTCCTTCTTCGGAGGCAAGCTTAAAATAACCAGATGGCATAATATGTATTCCGTTCGTTATTATTTCTTTATTCATTTTTATGTTTCGTATTTATCCCGATGCTACGGCAGCTGTCGGATGTTGGCACTGTTACCTTTGGCTGGCCTTTATGCCTTTCCATAAGAAATTTAAAGAAATGAAATGAACGCGAGCAAAAGTAAAAATAAGCAGACAAGAAGAATATCAGGAAGTCGGAAGAATCTGACCATTTTGGGAAATGTTAGGAGTTCAAAAGAAGACGAATCCAACTAGTTATTCATATATGCGTATATATTGGCAGCAAGTCGTTATTGATATAAGTCTTGTTAAATCGCAACATAGTACGCGTGAGCGCGTGGAAAGTATCAGCGAAGGATGGCCAGCATGCGAAGAGATCAGCAGTAGCAGTAAATCGCGCATATGCAGATTAGGAAGTGTGCGCGAGAAGAGGAAGGGAAAAAAGGATATAAAAAGGGACAGCACGTGCTAGGGGTAGAAGCAAAGTGCGCGTTGTAAAAGAGTGGACGTGTGAGAGAGAAACAAAGTTGGCGTCGAGGAGAACGAATGTGTAAAGATGCAGGCGAGAAATGGCCGGGATACCGCCGGCGTGAGGCAGGAGAAATAATGTCGATGTCAAAGTAAATAGACGTGTAAATAACGTGGACGAAAACAGTCCAGTTGTGGTCGGAGGAAGGAGAAAAGGGAACCTGGTAAAATCAACATGTGGCAGCAAAAGATTTTTTTTAAGCGATGCCGAAAGTAACGGGATTAAAACTTTTACAAAAAAAAAAACAGAGGCGCCGAGCCAGATTTTGTTTATTTCTTTCCAATTTTGCTGACATAGAGTGTAAAGACCACGTTACAAAATACGATAGTTTTCTTCGTTCTTTATTTTTTTGTTGATTTTCTCAATTTGTCTTTAGTTTCATTTGGTAATTTTTTCAGTCATTTTTCTCTAGCGCTTTCGATCAATGATCGTTATCAGGAGCAGATACATACATGCTGCCCACCTCATCATGATTTGACACAAGGTCAGAAAGCAGGGATGTCCAGCCAGCGGTCCTAAGGAAAGGCACTCTGGTCTACCAACAATTACCTGGTAATTCCCACCATTATTCTCAGCTTAAGGCGCTGCAGGTAACATGCAATAAACTTTGGTGGTAAGGCCTAGGAAGGGGGATCCTCCTCGATATCGTCACCAGGAGAATTTTGTTAAAGCGTTTTTTTTATGTTTATAATTTTTTTTACTGGTTTGAATTTTATTTGTGTTTTTGCTTATTTGTTTGCTTTTTATTAAATTATTTGTTAATGGAGGTTGGATAAAGTCTGTTTTTTGTTTATTTATTTAGGGTTTTTTTCTTTTTGTATTTTGATTACGATAAATTATAAATGCTCCCTATTTGGGTTGAGCATATGGGGGAGCGAAATAACAAACTGCTGCTAGCGTAAAAAGCCAAGCACTTCGTGTAAACAAATGGTGTTTAGGTCGTTTGGACAATGTTTATAACACTATAATTTCGCATATCTCTCTCAGCAGCAGGCAATTCGCCTAACGGTGAGAAACGCTAACTGTCGCCTAGGCGGTCGAATTTCAATCCTAGCTTAAGATAGTTGCCGGTCTAGCCGCACTGATGAATTGTGATACAGCGAAACAGTAGTGTATGCAAATGAATATATATATATATATATGCATATATATATATATATATATATATATATATATATATATAAGTTTTTAAATATGTTTAATATGCTAGTAGGTGTTTTGAAAGCTATTTTATTAATGTTATGCCGTATATTTTTTGGTCCTCTGACAAAAGGAGGGGGGACCTGTAAATTAACCATTGTCTGTTAGTCCGTTTGTCTGTTAGCAGTTTTCCCAATAACTACACTTTGGAATTTTTGGAAATTTTGCACAAACATTAAACATCGTATGAGTAAAAAGTAACAGAACGGATTTTCCGAGAAATCACCGGTTGTCCCCCCTAGGGGTGCCTTTCGGGTTAAAATGGCTAAAATTTACACTTTTGTGCTTATTAAAAAAAAATTGATGTCTTGGATTTTTATAAAACTTTCTGAAAATTTTTAACTAACCGATTTCTATATAATTTTGTTTGTCTATACTTCACAATAACTCTTGCGTGTGTCCCTGGGGCTCTTTTATGGCTAATAAAAACACTCCATTTTTTGGAACTATTTTTTACAAAATTTGTCCAAAATGTCTTGTGTCTATCTATTTAGCAGTTTTGCGGGTGTCCCAGGCACTCTTTTAGGGCTAATAAAAACACTCCATTTTTGGGACTATTTTACAAAATTTGTCCAAAATGTCTTGTGTCTGTCTATTTAGCAGTTTTGCGTGTGTCCATGGGGCTCTTTTAGGGCTAAAAAAAACACTCCATTTTTTTGGACTATTTTACAAAATTTGTCCATAATGTCTTGTGTCTGTCTATTTAGCAGTTTTGCGTGTGTCCCAGGCACTCTTTTAGGGCTAATAAAAACACTCCATTTTTGGGACTATTTTACAAAATTTGTCCAAAATGTCTTGTGTCTGTCTATTTAGCAGTTTTGCGTGTGTCCCAGGGGCTCTTTTAGGGCTAATAAAAACACTCCATTTTTTTGGAACTATTTTACAAAATTTGTCCAAAATGTCTTGTGTCTGTCTATTTAGCAGTTTCGCATGGTGCTGAAATCAAATTTAACTATGTTAAGGCACTGGGGACTTTTGAGGCTAAATGGGTGGAGGCAAATGATGGACTTAGTCATTTCTTTTTTTTTTTTTTTTTGCATGGTGTAGAACTCAAAAATATATATGTTAAGGCCTAAAACTGTACTGTTTGTTCATTTTCACCAGGATTTGGCGTACCCTGGGGACTTTGGGGGCTAAATGAGGGGGTAAATGCTGAACTTAGTCATTTTTTATGTATCGTTCACTGTGCACTCACGGGGGACCACGCATGCTTCACTTGTTTAAATTAATATCGCTTGTAGGACATGCTATCAGCGAGATATTAATACACCCCACTTTGTACGCATCACGCCAGATTGAAAAATCTGAAAAGCAATAAGTTGACATATCAAACTTTGATTCTGACTAGCCAATTTGCATTTGTTATTGTTGTGACATGTTATTGATAATACACCCTTACAAAATCATAAAAATACAAGAGTCAAATCTTACTTAAACAATTAATTCTTATTTTAGTCATTAAAATATTAAAGGACTACGGAATACTTTTTGATGGCTGTTAAAAAGAAAAGAAACTAGCAGAAGTGGAAATTTTTAAAACACATTATAAATAAAATAAATAAAAAGCAAAATAAAACAAATGACGACGAATTTAAAATAATTTTTTAGCCAATTCTTTTTTTAAACTGTTAAAGCTAAACACAATTGACTTTAAAAAATTAAGTGTTTTCCCATGAAAATTCAACAAACAACACATTGTTTGTTTGTTTTTTCTAAATAATTTTTTAATAAAAAATATAAACGGACAGATGTCAATTCACTTGCAAATATTTTAACTTCAAAAAACTATGATAAAAAACTTACAAGCACATCTCAACATGACATTTTTTAATTTTAAAATAAAATAGCTCATTTGAAACCGTAAACAGACATCCATGATATATTTTTTTTAATTTTTGGAGAGGAAATTGCTGTAATGATTTTTAACTGATAAAGAGCGACTATAAAGGGAGGTAATTTCTTTCTCATTAATTAATGTTTGCAATAATCATACTTTTTGTGACACTGGACGTACGGACAAGTAAATTGATATTTATATTATTTCCTTTATTTTCTACTAGCAAGGCTACATGGCGTTTCGTGGGGGAAAAATGTAACATATTAACATAAAAACTTCTATCTTTCTCTTCCCGTTTTCTTCCCCTCCTGCTTCTCCCTAATCTCCTCCATGCAGTCAATCCCTCTGAACCACACAGCCAACTGCCTGTTACATAATAGGTTCCTCAAGTAACTCATCCTCATTTTATTTTCAAATAAGTATATAACTAGTAGGGAAACCTGGCGTTGCCTGAGATGTAATGATGATGAACAAACGATTAACAAATATCTAGTAATTTTAATCTTTGTATGCAGTAATTTTGGTACTAAATTTTATTTTGTTAATATAGCTCTTATTTCGGTTTATTTTAATTTATAGTGAGCGGTAATATGGTATTAAATAACGCTGTTTTATGATAGGTGATATGTGAGGCGTCTGGAGAGGGTTGTCGTTGTATTGCCAATATATGTACTTTATGAATTCTTAATTTGGTTAGGAAGACGTTATTCGAATGAACAAAGTATCCGTATATTACATTTGTTTGATTAAGTGTAGGGTTAATAGTAGTTTTTTTTTTAATTATTAGGTAAGAAGTTTTTAATGTAATATATTATTTGTTTTATCTTTTTATTTTGTTTGGTGCGTTTAGTGTACCGTCTTATAGGACTCATAATTATTCACTTATCGAGTTTATAGTTAGTATGGAGATTGGCTTTTGTAATCTAGCTGTAATTTCTCATGTTTGTTAGTGTTGGGGTTCGTGTTGTTCGGAATTTTTGTTTAATACAGTCTGTTTTATAATTGCTAGTTCTTTGAAGAATATTTTCTTGGATGAAGATATATCGTAAGCACGTTGGATCAGACGTTTGGCTGCGATAAATGGGTGTGCCAATAAAAAAGAACCTGATTGGCCGACTAGAAAACCTTGTACAACGGGAAGATAAAAAAAAAACATGTAGCAACATTGACTCCAGGCAATAGCCTGACGAATCCTCACGGGGATAAAATGGGGAAAATTCGGTGTAGCTTAACCATCTCTCTTTCTCTTTATCTCTCTCTCTCTCTCTCTCTCTCTCTCTCTATATATATATATATATATATATATATATATATATATATATATACACAAAACTTACTACTTCTTCTTTACCTCCTCATATCTTCTTCCTTTTCCTTTTTTCTTTCTTCTACTTTTTCTTACATTTTTCTTCTTTGTCTTCTTATTATTATTATTGTTATTTTTTATTATTATTATTATTATGATAATTTTTTTATTTTATTATTATTTTTATTATTATTATTGTTATTATTATTATTGTCATTATTATTATAATTATTATTATTATTGTTGTTGTTTTTGTTATTATTGTAAGTATTATAATTATTATTATTGTTATTATTATTATTGTCATTATTATTAATAATATTGTTATTATTATTGTTATTATTATCATTATTGTTATCATTATTGTTATTATTATTGTTGTCATTATTATTATTGTTGTTGTTATTATTATAATTATTATTATTATTATTATTGTTGTTGTTGTTGTTGTTGTTATTATGATTGTAATTATTATTATTATTGTTATTATTATTGTTATTGTCATTGTCATTATTATTAATAATATTGTTATTATTATTGTTATTATTATCATTATTGTTATTATTACTGTTATTATTATTGTTGTCATTATTATTATTATTGTTGTTGTTATTATTATAATTATTATTAATCTTATTTTCATTATTATTTTATTATTATTTTGGTTATTATTATTATTGTAATTATTATTGTTTTTATTATTGTCATTATTATTATTGTTATTATTATTGTTATATTATTATTATTATTGTCATTAATTTTATTATTATTGTCATTAATTTTATTATTATTGTTATTATTATTATTGTTATTATTATTATTAATAATAATTTTCTACTTCTCCTTCTTGTTTCTTTTCTTCCATTTCTTTTTCTTTTCTATTCTTTTTCTATTTCTCTTATAGTTTTTCTTTCTTTTTTCTTCCTCCTCATTTTTTTCTTCTTTTTTTTCTTCTACATATTATTTCGTCTCATTTGTTTTCCTGCCTTTTTTATTCCCCCCTTCTTTTCTGTCTCCTTTTTCCTTTTTCGCATTCTTCTTCGCCTTCCATAATATCCTTAGTATGTTAAAAATACTACATCTTCCTTCTCCTCTTTCTCTGTTTCTAATGCTCCCACTTCTTCTTCTTCTTCTTTTTTGCCTCCCAAACATCCTCATCTTCTTCATCTTCTGTTTCATCAAACCAATCCCCTTCCTTGCCTCCTCCGCATCATTTCTCTATTCTCTTCATCATCTTCTTCTCCATCATATTCTTCTTTTTCTTATCCTCTTCTTCGTCTCCCGAAATCCCCCTCCTTTCCTTCGTCTTCATCTTCATAACTTTTTTTTATCTTCCCTGACTTGCGCACATCACCATCCTTTTTTTCTTCCTCTACACAAATATTTATAGACAAAACTTTAGAATGCCAAGAACAACTGGAGACTCAGAGACGCGTGTTTTTTGTCATAAAACGAGTTCAACTGATGTATTACAAGAATTCAAACTGAAAACATAGATAATAACAGCAATAATCTATATATCTATAAAAGTGAACGTGCCTCTGTGTGTGTGTCTGTGTGTGTCTGTGTGTGTCTGAGTACATTTCCCTACACAATAACTCTGTCAATTTTAAGTCTACAGACTCGAAATTTGATATACCGGGTACTGAGATTTGGGAAAATCTTTATAATCCGTTTTTGGCCAGATATTATGCTGTTAAGGGGTCAACGTTTAACGATTTGACCTTTGAGAACTCTACCAAACTCTTCCGCCAATTTTTGGGTATAAACAATTGAAATTTTAGATATAGATTCCTTAGCCATGGATCTAACTTAATAACTTGATTTGAGCCCAAAACAATAAACGTTAAGAGATCATAATAAGGGTTAAAGTTTAAAAAATTTACCACTTTTTTTTTTTTTTTGCTCAACATACACCTCCAAACATCCGGGCAACGCCGGGTTGAAATTTTAC
>NC_136525.1:1962500-1970000 GCF_053919585.1 Euprymna scolopes
GTACAAGCATAAGCCAGAAGCAGTAATTGAAAACAAGAATCACAAAATCCTATGGAACATGGACATACAAACTGATAAACTCATCCAAGCAAGAAGACCAGATGTCGTAATAATTAACAAGAAAGAAAAGTCCTGGCAAATCGTAGACTTCGCTGTTCAAGCTAGTCACAGGGTGAATGTCAAAAAAAAAGGAGAAACGGAGCAAATACACAGAGCTAGCCGGAGAGCTGAAAGGGATATGGGAGATGAAGAGAATCAAGATATTACCTATAATAGTAGGAGGACTGGGAACAATTCCGAAAATCTTTGAGAAAAGAACGGGAGAAATTGGAATCAAAGGAATGGCTGGAGTGATACAACGAATAACGATAATTAAAACAGCTAAAATATTAAGGAAAATCGGTGAATGCGGAAACTGATACATATGAACCACATGCACGGGCCAGACAAACTGCTGCAAAGGTAAAACATGAAGAAGCATTACATAGAACCAAGAACACTGAAGCTGCATAAGTTGTCTCCTTCATCCTTTCTCATTGCCCCATCATCGCCCCCTCCCAAAAGAAGGATGTCAAATAGTCGAGAAGAACCAAGGAGAGAGCGCTGACCATATTTCCGCAGGACAAATGCGAGGAGAACTGGGAACTTAGGAAGGCTTATTGCCACTCAAATTCCAGCGGAGACCAATGACCGCTGTCAGTAAGAAATCAATGATAAGTAGCTGTTGCGGTAAGGCAAATTCATTTGCAAATGTTGTTGAAAGAGGCTGAGGTTACTGGAAATCTGGGGAGACATCTTGTCACTCAGCTTCCAGGGAACAACGCAAGTTGTCTTCAAGGAGGGATCTTTAATGACCGGTGTGCAAACCCCTTGTGAGCCGATGACACCAACAATAATAACAACAACGATAATAATAATAATAATAACAATAAAAATAAAAGAATAATGAAAATAATAAAAAATAATAATAATGAAAATAACAGCAATACAAATGATAAGAAATAATAATATATACTAATAATTAATTAATTAATTAATTAATATTAAAAATAATTATAAAATAATAAAAAACGACACTAATAATAATAATAATAATAATAATAATAATAATAATAATAATAATAATAATAATATCTGTACAGGAGCTGCTAGAAAGACTCATCCTGCCTTGACAGAGTTCAAAATAGACTTCGTAACCTAGTGAGGAATGCCCCTTTCCTCTCTTTCCCAGGGAAGAGACGATGCAAGCCTGTTTGCTTTATTGTTATCTTCATAATAAGTGCTCGTCTGAGCTCCAATGTATGGTCCTCCTCGCTAACCTTTCACGATAAACACTCGCGTAGCTCAAACCACTGTTAATAATTTCCCCCGTTCTTTATCTGTGCTTAAACCTAAACATAAATTCCATCAGCAAAGCTTCTTTCTTAGAACTATACGTCTGTGAAACTCTGTTCCGTTTTCCTGCTTTCCATCTGACTACAATTTCGTAGTCTTCAAGTCCAACATAAACAAATTCTTAATGAACCGTCCCCTTGAGTAATCCAGTTTACCAAATGCCCACCACTAACGATTACTACGATATTGTCCCATTGTCTAGTGTACACTTATTAACCTTTATCCTCGAGTGGCATCCAGGCTTTGATAAGCGATGACTCCTGTGTAAAAAGAATGAAAGTAATAATAACAATAATAAAACTACTTAAGTAGTTTGTATCAACGTCTTTTTATTGGATTGTTTCCCATCTGGGCACGTCTCCATATATCTTGTTTATAACTTATATAACACCAAAATCTTTTAATATATATATATATATATATATATATATATATATATATATATATATATATCAGAGAGCCCGTACACGCCTATATACGCCTACAAAACAAAACTATCCAAATCTCAACTAAAATCAACTCATAAATTTCAAAAAACACATATTCTTACAGAGAAGCGTCTTACGAATCCAGCGAGTGTCAGAACGTCGGTTAAAATGTCAAAAGAGAGCAAAAAAAAAAAGGGTACAAAAATGGCCAATTGTTCTTCTTTCTTCTTTCTTCTTCTTTCTTCTTTCTTTTGAGACGATGTATCTCGGTGTACGAACGGTCTCTGACAACAGTTCAAGCATCAATCGACTGCTCTTTACACGGAGAAGTGCAGTGACCCATCGCTTTTTAGCTAACTCCATAATTAAATAAGATTACGTGTAATAACAAGTTTTAAACACTATATACCCAATGTAGACAGACCATATATATATATATATATATATATATATATATATATATATATAAATTCGTATTCCTGTCTATTTTGTTTGTTCACAAGTTGATTAATATATATAAAAGGTCCATTACTTAATTATTTCATTCATTCCTATATATAGTATGATTCTTGCAAAATATACAATTAAGAGGTGACGACATTTGCATATTACATTAAGGAAAATCGATATCATTAAATAGCAGTATGTTAGTTATTATTCATAGTGAGAGAATTGTTTTAAATGTTTTATTTAAGTTTATTATTAAAATTTGATTTATATTGATAACATATTTAATTTTATTTATTTTTACCAACATCGATTTTTTTTATAAAACTGTTTGCGTTATTTGAGTTTGGAGTTATTTCCCTTTCTTCTTATTTTGTTTTGTTTTTCGGCGGATAATCAAACTAAAAATAATTCACACAAATTTCAAGCATTATTTTTGGAATCAGTTCAAATAAAATAATTTCCGTGATTTCGCAGTTAACGTTTATAAAAAACTTTCATTTATGTTTTTTTACTAGTTTTTTTCTTCACATTTTTTTTGACATCGTAACTGCTAATGTTTTTTTTTCTTTTAATAACACAATAAGTCTATTTGATGCGTATTTTATTTAATTCACATTAAAACAACGTTTCTATATGAACTCTCATTCTTGATGTGATTCTCGCGTTGCCTACGCACAGTTCAAACATTTCAAAATACAACCACTAGAAACAACGCGCGGCTTTTTACAACCAGACTTTTCTTTCTCCAAATTTACAACATAGCAAGGAAGAAGAAAAAAAGAAACAACACACTGATGATGAAGTATACCTTTGAGATATATTTGTGATAAATTTCAAAAAAGTGAAATATTTGTTTAGTTTCCTAATATTACGTTGTGATTTGGCTTTCAAGCGCACTTGGTGCGTATTTTATTTCACATTTAATTTAATTTATTTCTACCGACATCGATATTTTTATGAACTGATTTCAGTTATTTCCTCTAGGAACCAACTTTGTGTTTTGTGTTTTTTTGTTGTTTTTTTTGTTTTTTGTTTTTTTGTTTTCGGCGGATAATCAAACTAAAAATAAATCACACAAACTTTCAAGTATTATTTTTGGAATTAGTTTAAATAAAATAATTTCCAACGTGATTTCGCAATAAACGTTGTGGTTCAGTGAATTTTTGTTTTAAAATAAACAAACAATTCAACTACAATTCCTTATTTAAAGCAAAAACAAAAAACTTTCATTTACATTTTTTTTACCAGTTTTTTTTTCTTCACATTTTTTTGACAATGTACCTAATTTTTTTTAAATAACACAATAATTCATAACTCATCATATTTTTATTCAGACTGAATTATTTGCAGACCGTAATAACCAATCGTTCTAGACTGAGGCAGCATTATATGAATTAACTTACAGTTGTATATAGTCATAAAAAGGTGCTCAATATACGGAGAATAGCCTCTCTTTGTGTCCCTTCTGTAGAAATATCTGGTGGAGAGTTTGTCACGTACTTCTATTTTTCGGGGGTGGGGATGGGTTACATTTTCGTGATTTCATTCGTTCTTTTATTCATGAAGTTTTTGTTCGATAACGATGAAGACATTTGATAATGAAAAACGGCTCAATTTTCTTAGTATAGCAGGTTCGTCAAAACCGAACATCATGTCGACCCTGGCAACGCTAGGTATCCATGCTAATATATATATATATATATATATATATATATATTAGCATGTGTGTGTGTGTGTGTGTGTGTGTGTGCATATATACAGGGTGTCCACAAAGTCTTTGTGGAAGCATCCTGTAGATTATGTAGCCAGACTTTGTGGGCACCCTATATATATATATATATATATATATATATATATATATATACTTAATTTACTCACATAAAATTTATATACAAAAGTATAGATTTATGCGTAAACTTTAAGTATTTACTTCAAAAGTCCTCAATACGTAGGTAGAGCTAGTTAGTAATTTATAAAATATATATGGCGATTAAGCTACACTGAATATTCCGTGTTTCATCCACTCTAGGACTATACACACACACACATACGTGTGTGTGTATATATATATGTGTGTGTGTATGTGAGTGTATATATATATATGTGTGTGTATATATATATGTGTGTATATATATATATGTGTGTGTGTATATATATATATATATATATATATATACATATATATATATATATGATTAGTTTTTTTTTTTGAAAAAGAATTCCAGCAGAGTGCTCAATTAAAAGGAAAATCCAAATTTTAAGAGCGTATTTATATTTTGTGTACAGAAAGTTGTTAGTTGAGACAGATCATTGGTACCGTCGGTTTCAAGCCCGATAATAAGGCCCGTTTAAGGTATCCTTATCAAGCTCTCTTCAGCCAATATTCGTGAGAGACGAATATTGGCTGAAGAGAGCTTGATAAGGATACCTTAAACGGGCCTTATTATCGGGCTTGAAACCGACGGTACCAATGATCTGTCTCAACTAACAACTTTCTGTACACAAAATACAATATATATATATATATATATATATATATATATATATATATATATATATATATATACATATATAATATGTGAGTATGTGTGTGCATATGTGTGTATGTGTCTATGTGTGTGTGTATGTGTGTACATGTATGTGTATGTGTGTATATATATATGTGCGTATGTGTGTGCATATGTGTGCGTGTATGTGTGTGTATACGTGTGTGCGGAATATAATCTGTTCTTTTGCTTCCTTTTATGCACTTTTTTGTTGCATGTATTTGCAGAAGGAAATGGAATTATGAAGACATTGAGTCGAACATCAGAAGAGATCAAAGAAAACACCGCCAACAACTCTGTTTCCTTGGCGTATATTTTTTGGGAGACGTAAGTACGCGCACCACACACACACACACACACACACACACACACACACACACACACACACACACACAGTCACGTATAAATGTGACGACACTTGACCTGCGATCCATTTGTGCATTAATGTGTACATTTCATGCACTATTCGACCCCAATGAAAAATAGGCATATGAAAGTTACAAGAAAGTTTTCAAAGAATAAAGTTACCGACTGCTTTCAGTTCCACGGAAATTAACGAGATTTCACGATTTCGCTTCGGAATTTTTTTTTTTTTTTTTTTTTTTTTTTTTTTTACTCGATTCGCTTAACAAAATGCGAAAATGTTCAATATATGAGAAAAAATTAAATGCGATACATAGTAGAACCCCGATATACGGCATTAAAAATTAGTAAAAAAAAAAAAAAAAATACAGTACAGTATATAATACACATGTATATAATCAAATAATATTATAAATAACACCGTAAGACGGGGAAAATACCGTAACCAGGAACTGGAAAACCATCGTATTCCACATCGTAACATAAATAAGAAACTTATCCTAGGGCGGAAAAAAAACAACACATTAGTTTGGGGGGGGGGGAGCCGACTGTAAATTCTCGTCCGTTTGTCCGTTCGTCCGTTCGTCCGTTCATCTGTCCGCACTTTTCTCAATAACTACGCCTTGGAATTTTTTGAAATTTTACACAAACATTAAACATGACACGAGTAAAAAAGCAAAAGAGCGCATTTTCCGGGAAAACTCCACTATATATCCCCACCCCCACCCAGGGGTGTCTTTCGAGTTAAAATGGCTAAAGTTGACACTTTTGTGCTTATTAAAAAAAAATTGATGCCTTAGATTTGTATAAAACTTTCTGAAAAGTTGTAACTAAGATCAAAGTGTAGTATCTATTCTTCAGATGCTGCACTTTAATTTCTTGTTCTCTGTCAGTGAAGGAGAAATCCTTCGTGACTGAGACAATTTTTATTTTTGTTCCTTTTCTCCACGTTAAAAAACGACCCTGGTGTCTAACTCTGTCCCGTGGGGAGGAATTGTAAATAGAAATTAACTGATTTCTATATAATTTTGTTTGTCTATACTTCTCGATAACTCTTGGGTGTGCCCCAGGGGTTCTTTTAGGGCTAATAAAAACCGCTCCATTTTTGGGGACTAGTTTACCATATTTGTCCAAAATTTTCTGTGTATGTCTATTTAGCAGTTTTGCATGGTGTTGAACTTAGAGAGGAGGGGCAAATGATGGACTTAGTCATTTCTTTTTTTGCATGGTTCAGTACTCGAATTTACATATGTTAAGGCCTAAAATTGCACCGTTTGTTAATTTTTCACCAGGATTTGACGTCCCCTGGGGGCATTTGAGACTACATGGGGGAGGGATGCTAAACTTAGTAATTTCTTATGCCTTGTGCACTCACGTGGGGGCCATGCACGCTTCACTTGTTTTACATAGGAGTCGACACTTATCAAGGCCCGGAGTCTACTCGAGGATGAGGGTTAATGAGTACATAATAGTCAATGGGATAATATCGTAGTAATCGTTAGTAGAGGAAAACGTAGAAAACAAAGTATGGTACATCTTCTTCTTCTCTATCTCTATATAAATAAAATGAACTCATTTTTTCTCGTCTGATTTTGACCTTAATAGGATTAAAAATCAAGATATTTCATGCAAATATAATATGCACAAACGGCAGAACAATATCTGAGGTGTGTTATAGGCTTATTATTTCTCAAATTCCTCGATAATCTTAGATTTCTATACTTTTTCTGCTGAGAAGTCACGGCCAAAATCGGTTAAGATAAATGGAAGTGGTAAAATATTTTCTCTCTTATAAATTCCTCCTCCCACTGCCACCACTTAACACCGTTTGGGGATCGTTCACAAGGAACAGTTGAAAAGAGAACACCGGTTTGGCTTCGTAGTTCGTTCATGTGAAGTTATTTAAAATCACTAAACTAAGCTGCAGTGCTCTGTGGCGTAGTGGTTAGCGTGCTGGACAATTCACATTATATTTTCACGTTCGCGCCGACCTACCGTAGTCGTTTTTTTTTTGTTTTTTTTTCCTAAACAACTGGAATTGACTTTTCTTGGTGGCCGAACTGTTAACGTTGCAGATGTTTGTTTTTTTTTGTTTTTTTTTTCACACTTTATTTTCCTACTTTTACTCATGACTCCGGGTTTGATCCTTCCTACTTACCTACCATAACATTTTTTAAAACTCGCCCCCCCCCCGTCCCGGAAACAAACACTCGGGCAGTTCGAAATAAATTGCTGCATTCTTTTACATTATATGCCGACACTAACGGACATATTATTCTGTATATCTGACACCGATTTTCCTTAAATACCAACTTCGT
>NC_136525.1:1975000-1980000 GCF_053919585.1 Euprymna scolopes
TTTACGGGCATTAACACATACATTGACACACAGCTATCGAATCAAACAAATCTTCGTAGAGCAAGGGTAGGAACAGCACCTTCCCAGCCTGTATCCTGTGAATCGTGCGGTTTATTTCGTGTCACACATGCGGCACAAGCATTGAAGGCAGAGTGAAACAGAGCGAATTTTTGGCCCTCATGCGTCGAACACGACGGGAGAGTCCATTATATAACTTTACTAAACATGTTAAAATCACAGAAATTGTTTCCATATATAATTATGTTTTTAGACTACAGACATGAAACTTCATATATAAGGTATTTGAATCCATGCAAAACTTTATATTTGGGTTTTAGCCCGGAAAAAAATCGGCGCAAAAGTGTAAAAATTTAAAAAAAATGAAATTTGGCTGGTGAAGGTCGAGCTCCGGCATTACGAATACATATCATAGTAGCTATTTGTTCATGTTTTAATTTTTAGCCTCGCAGTAAACATGTTTTCATAGCCCAGTCATTAACGGCAGAGGAAAAATGAATCGTAACCTGAACGTTTTGGTTTCGATTCTCGGTGGTGGCACATGAGTTTTTTTTTTATATGTATACTTTTTAAATCATTACTATATATTGCATCCAATCTATCTATCTATATATCTATAAAAGTGAAAATGTTTCTCTGTCTTTTCTCTATGGTAGTTAAGGAAGACTATTATGAGGAATGGCATTATTTTACATATTCACACTTTTTAATATATACATATGCACATAACTTTATGAACAGTACATAGGGTCCCAGCAAAGCCGGGATGAACTACTAGTATATATATATATGCGGAGGAAGACCAGAAAAGGTGAAGTAAAAAAGAAAAACAAACAGATGTAGACGAGTATGGTTGAGTAGAGGAGTGTCTAACCTTTATTTGACTATCATTCTTCACTTCAATATATAATTATATATAACCAAGTTGTTGGTATGTCCGGTAGATGTAAAGTCCCTGGGTGGTGTGGAACTTTATGTGTGGTTATATATAATTACATCTGTTTGTTTTTCTTGTTTACTTCATCTTTTCTGGTCTTCCTCTGCATTGTTTTTGGCTTAAAAAAAATATATATATATTTCTTTACCAACAATGCTTCAAGCAAACTACTACCTACTTATATATATATATATATATATATATATATATATATATATATATATATATAGAGAGAGAGAGAGAGAGAGAGAGAGAGACAGACAGAGTGTTTGTGTGTGTGTGTGTTTTAGTCTTTTTCGTATTTAGCACCTCGTAGATATTTGCAAGAAACTCGTAATCTTCAGGTTAAATCTTTCTGTTCCCACGGTATGTCATGCTTTTGTCCTTTTCCTGTTTTTGGAAGAATAATAGAAATTGCGTTTTTTTTTTTTCCTTTGTTTAACTTTTAGGTTTTTCCTTCTTTTACCATCTTAGTCGAGATAAACTTGAACGATGGCATCGTCGTTTAAGATAAACGTAAGCAAGTTAAACACTTGAGATGCGGCAATATTCAATCTCTCTCCCCCCCCCCTCTCCCTCACGATTTCTCTTTGTCAAAGAAATTAGTCCGTAGAGATTTGATAGGAATGCCGGGGAAAATAAGAAATGGATGGATGGCACACGGGAAGGAGGCAATTGGGCGCAAGAATCGATGGGGATGACAGCGGCAGTGACAGGCGGATACGGCTTCAGGAATATGAAATTGTTAGTTAAGAAATCTAAAAAAAAAAAAAAAAAACTTCTTATCGCTCCCTTAGTCAGTAACTGTGTTAGTGAGAGATAGGGAGGATGAAACGACGGAGGGGGGAGGAGAGTGAGAGAAAGACAGACAGAAAGAAAGATAGAGAGAAAAGTAGAGAGATAGAAAGTGAGTTGGAAAAGCTACGAGGTGTCTTTAATAAGTTTCGCAGACTTTTTTAGTACAGGCATTATAATTGTTGCAGAGTCTTGAAAATTCAATATGTGTTGCAACACTATCATTAGCATGTTTCGATTATCTAGTATTTAGTAGCTAGAGACCTCTTCAGGCAATCACGCTTATATATAAAGCGAAGTTAGTAATGAAAAAATCACTTCACAGTAAAAAAAAAAAAAAAGAAGTTATCTTAATGTGACGTGATTGTCTTGGGGGAGCGAATTGCTACACATTGAGGAGGGTGAGACCCCCTGGGACCTGAGGAAAACCGGGTAAATATGCTAAGATTTTCTAATTGAATCCCTGACAACGGCAGAGATAAAAAATACTTGAATTAAAATATACAGATATATATTTTATTTTATTGTCAAAGCCAGATATATATTTTATTGTTTGAAAACAAATGACGGGAGATGTTAGAATACGGGACAATTACATTAGTCTGGCCTGGAGAACAACGGCCCAGGTGTCCTGGGTTCTAAGCAAGGAAATTGACAAGAGTTGACCTCCCAGGTCGTGTGAAGATGATTTCATTTTGGTCTCGGGTTGCAAAACTCTAGACTATTGGGGAAGTGCGCGCACGCAAATGTATATGGGAATTCCCCGAAAAACGCATCGCTGATTGGTTGGGTGGGTCGCCGAACCCCAACTTGTGACCTTACTATAAAAGCCAATACTCGTTTGAGAACAGACGGATCTGCGCCAAAATATCGAGAGAAGTACAGCCGCTGACGCCTGACCCCCCCCCTCTGCGCCCTCCTTATTAGTAATCCAGTGACGAAGAGAGAGATTTGTGAACTTAAAATGTGTTAATAATTGAACGTTGTATATATGTAAAAAGATCTGTAAATTCCAACATGATTCTTAAACCTCAACCCTACCTATCTTATTCTATCATCCCAGCACAGACAGAAATCCACACTCACTTTATTTTGTCTTACGCATGATTGCCTACAGAGGTCTCTAGTTACTAAATACTAAATAACCGAAACATGCCCATGACTGTGTAGCAACACATTACTGCTTATGTAAAAACAAATTGTATCTACCTTCTCTACCACCAATAGCAATGGCCAAGAACACATTACCTGAAAGTACTTCTTTTAAACTCCTCGGCCTAACCTTTACAGGGAACATGAACTGGAATAGGTACATTGAGAGCATTGCCAAGGCTGCTGCAAAGAAGGTGGGCTCTCTCTACCGTGCTAGAAAGTTACGCCTGAAAGTATCCTGTACCTCTATAAAGCTACAATTCGCCCATGTATGGAGTATTGCTGTCACATTTGGGCTGGTGCATCTGCTGCTTGTTTCTCACTCATGGGCAGAGTTTCAAAGAGAGTCGCCAACCTGATAGGTCCTGAACTATCATCTAGGCTTCAGCCTCTGTCCCATCGACGAAATGTTGCATCCCTCTGCCTGTTCTACAAATAATTTAATGGTGAATGCTCTGACAAACTACAAGCACTTATACCTCCTCGACGTGGCTATCCGCGACAAAACCGACAAGCAACTAAGTCTCACCTCTTTACAGTAGAGATCCCTAGGTGTAAGAAAGCCTTTTCCGCCAATAGGTTCTTCCCCAGAACTGCAAGTCTTTGGAACTCCTTTCCAGGATTCTGCTTTCCTAACTGTACTGATATGCAGAAGTTCAAGTGTAATGTAAACAAACATCTTGATACTCATCTCCCTTCATAATGACCCTGCAACTTATGTCTCAGATAGTAGCCCCCTACTTCAAAGTGGCTTTGTGCCTTGTTTGGGCTTAAAATTTATTAAATATATATATATATATATATATATATATATATATATATATATATATATATTTATATAGTAATTTATGAAATATATATGGCGATTAAGCTACACTGAATATTCTGCGTTTCATCCACTATAGGATTCGTCAGGCTTATGCGCGAATTCTGTGGTTGTTTCTCGTTTTTATATATGTTGAGGATTTTAGTTAGCCAATCAGCTTTCTAGTATCAGTAGTTATATATATATATATATATATATATACATATATATATATATACATATTATAAATATATATATACATATTATAAATATATATATACATATTATAAATTACTAACTAGCTCTACCTACGTATTGAGCACTTTTGAAGTAAATACTTAAAGTTTACGCATAAATCTATACTTTCGTATATTAATTTTATGTGAGTAAATTAAGTAGTTATATATATATATATATATATATATATATATATATATATATATATATATATATATATATATATATATATAATGCTCGTTAGTTGGCGGAGATGTTTCTGTTGAGTCTTTTCAAGTCACTTTTATGGTGTCTGTAGAGGGTCCATGTTTCCACGAAAACATATATATATATATATATATATATATATATATATATATATAGTTATTATGTACAGCTCGGAAACATGGACCCTCTACAGACACTATAAAAGTGACTTGAAAAGACTCAACAGAAATATCTTTGCCGACTAACGAACATTACATGGAAAGACACTGTATCAAAATTACAAGTCCTTGAAAAGATCAGGAATTCCCATGGTTGAAGAAAAGGGCACCACGTGTCAATTAAGGTGGACAGGGCATGTCATATGCATGGAGAGCTGCGGATTACCAAAAGCTAATTTTCTATGGCGAGTTAAAACTCAAAGAAAGCTGGAAAGAAAAGGCGAAGGTAGTGTGTCTTTAAAAAAAAAATTGTGGCTGGCGGTAGGAAAAGAAATGTATGATTGTGGAAAAACAAAAGATTGTGCAAATTGGAACCAGTAACATCTCCCGCTGAGTCGTTGTAGTAGTAGTAGTAGTAGTAGTAGTAGTAGTAGTAGAAGGAGGAGGAGGAGGAGGAGGAGGAGGAGTAGTTTTATAAAAGCGATTGTGTTGGCTTCACATTTCTGCCAAGACATATAAAGTATACGCAACGTAATAGTCCCCCACGCTGATGAGTCATATTAACGACGAAATACGTATCCGTCGATAACAAATTCTCTCTCTCTCTCTCTCTCTCTCTCTCTCTCTCTCTCTCTCTCTCTCTCTCTCTCTCTACATAAACGTATATTCAATAGTAGACAAACTTCTACCT
>NC_136525.1:1985000-2015000 GCF_053919585.1 Euprymna scolopes
ATTGTCAAACAACTAAATGCTGTGCTGTTTAACAACATATGCTTAAAGGAGAATATGCTGCCTAAATATACACAATATATATATATATATATATATATATATATATATATATATATATATATATATATATATATATATATATATATCCGAATAACGAGATTTATCAAATCACATGTTAATTAATTCTGTTGTTTACTGTCTTACAAAATATTGTTGGGTGGAATATTCATATAAGACAATCCCAGCCAAATAAAATTGCTCAATATACGAGGTAGAACAAATTAAACACTGCAGGTTTTATCTTCAATTTTTTTCAGTAAAATATAGAATTTGCGATACAAAAATTTATTATTTGAACAAGGAATACACGATAAAAAATACATTATTTATATTGCTCTATTCAACATAATATCAAGCACTTTATATTATTTACATAGTATTATTTATTGTTTGGAAGATATGGGGAAATTTAAAAAAAAAAAACGAAAGAATATCATGAATATCAAACTTAAAACGTCAAAAATAAAAAAAAAAGGTTGTCAAAATTTCACCGACCCGAAACTCTCGCAAGATTTCTCGCGAGAAATAAAAATTCCGATTCACAATGTCAATATTAAATTCGTCCATTATTTTTCTCTGTGTCGTCATTCTGAAACGTTCGTTGTCAAAAAGTTGCTACCCACTCCCCCCCCCATCATTTCAAGGCGTTTCCCACCTCCTCGCGTCTTAACACGAAGGAACCCCAATGGGGGGAAGGAATTATATCTTGCTGTCAATCATCTTGTCTGGCAGGAAACGGCGTGAGAAATGTGAGGGACGGGAATTGGTAGCGGTTTCCTCCGGATACGAGTTCAACACACATAAGAAAAATAAAGAGACAGAAACGGTCGAATATAAGGAATATAATCTTTCGTTCTGTCTCTACCTCTGTCTGTTTGTCTGTCTGTCTATCTGTCTGTCTGTCTGTCTGTCTGTCTCTCTCTCTCTCTCTCTCTCTAGTATATATATATATATATATACATATGTATGTGTGTGTCTGTTTGTGTGTGTGTGTGTGTGTGTGTGTGTGTGTGTGTGTGTGTGTTGTGCATAAGGATTTTATTCAATTCAAGTAAACAAAATTATTATATGTCGCTACAATAAAATTACTTTTTCAATCTAAAGGATTTCATCAGGCGAAAAAATTGGAAGTTTTTTTTAATTTTTTGTCTGTTTTCCTTTTTTACAATTATAATTTAATAATATAAGAAGATTCAATCTAAATTTAATCAACGTCTCCCATAAGAAATAGGGCTAAAATAAGCCAGATGTCTAAACAATAAGAGGAAGTAGGGGGATGAAATTCAACCGCCTGTATCCATAGTAACGAGCCCATATATTCAACAATAATTATCGGATGTTACCCGGGATTGGATGATGATCAACAAATGTTACACACTCCCATATTTTTATTGTTTATCGAAATCGATTATTCAATCAAATCGATTTATTGCCTGCTTTAATAGCGGACCCATCGGGATGCACTTGGACAACGCTTCACATGCCTCTTGCAATGACTAAGTTCACAATATATTGTACTACATATTGCACTGTAGAGAACCTACTGTTGATTTTATAAAATTATTTTATATATATAATGGCTTGCATTCAAGTTTAAAATACGAAAGTCAGTTTTGCTCTAGACAGAAGCATTTATTTTGGACGCGCCCCTGTCATATTAAAGAACCTGCTCTTGATTTTGTATGTTAGCCCTTTCGGCTTGTGTGTAAATAAAACTTCTTGGATGTACTTGCGATGTTAGACTTTGTAAGGTGTTAATTTGTTCCTTCTTTCATCGGATTATTTCGATTATGAATACTTATCGAAGACATTACGACAGAAAAACTATCTAAGAACACTGCAAGGCAGGCACATAAAAGACCTCCGGGTGAAATTTCATAAAAATCGACCTAGCCATTTTTGAGTCCATAGGGAACGAACTCAGTGACACACAAAGTTCCTTTTTATATAACAGCGTTATATATATTCGTTGTTATTATTATTATTCTTGTTGTTGGGAAGTCTTATTAAAAGTCTTAGAGAGTCTTATTAAAAGAGATGTTGTGTTCTGTGTTCGTGTTATGAAGAGATTCATATATATAAAATGTTCATACTTAGAAGTGTTAGAAAGAAGCTCTTAGAGTGAGGAGACAGTGTTGAGACAGTCTTAGTGTTCACATTGTAGATATGAGATGTAGAGACATTGTGTATGTGAAGACATTTTAAAACACAGGATATATAAGACATATAATGACAATTTCACTTTACCTTTTGGTAGAATTACAATACAAAGACGACGTTTATAAAAACACATGACGCGTTTATTTCCATGGACCGGTCGGTGGTTTTCTTAGTCAGGAATTCAAAGTTTTACATTGTATGTTTCAAAGGTGACCGTCTCGCTTCCAGACGTTCGACTGTCCATCTTTGGACTCGAGACTGTCGTCTCTCGTCCTCAGACTCTCTCTGCTTAACTCTAAAGTTTCTAACTATATCGAGAACTTCCCATTTTCCATGACGTCATACACATGTTAAAACATGTGTCTTCTTTCACGTGTTCTGAAAATGCGTGTCCAAAAATTTTCCTTTGTTTACAAAAGGAATTGTAACCTATATTTCCAGTAACCTATATTTCCAATATGTTAAAAACATGTTTACTAAATTATCCTATAGTTGCATTCCTCAATTCAATTTCATAGCAGAATTGACAAATGCAGATTCCTTTTCTTAAAACTATTTTATCTCTAAGCTAAACAATGGTTTGTTTTTTACATTCCATTTGCTAATTCTCTCTCGTAATCTATTTCTAAACCTAAATTACAAGGTTCGAATTTCGTCTATTCTATTTCATTTTCATTTTTAACTAAATCTCTCTATTTTTATACTTACATAAAAAGGTGACAGCCCTTATCATGTAACAACAGTGGATATACTAAACCAAATTAAAATAATAAAAATATTAGTAAAAATTTGTGAGAAGAAAAACTTTGAATCACAAAATTCGTGCTGACCCTGGGAAATTTCTGGAGCTTGAGTCCCAGGGTGTTTTAGGGATGAAAAACACACCTTTTGTTGCTAGTCTTTATTTTTCTCCTAAAATTGAAGGCGTCAGTTGGGGAACCATATAGTTTTTGGCTTGTTTTCATGGTAGGTGCCCGAATGAGCTCCAATCTATAACCTTCCCCTCCTTCCTCTCCGAAACATTTACAGCAGAAGCTTGTTTGGCTACAACCATTGTATATAATTTTACTTTTTTTCCCTCTGTATGTAAAACTAGCAAATATGTATGTAAAACTAGCAAAACTTCTTTCTAAAAAACAATACCTTGGTCTTACGTCCTGTTTGACTAGAACATTGTAATTTTTAATTCCAATGTTAAATTCTTGTTGAGCTGTCCTCTTAAATCAAATTTTGGTCCGGTGTAATGTTTTCATTAATAAACCAAGTAAGTCTTTGTACACACATGCAGGGGTGGATGGAGTGGGCGTTTACGTCTTCATGCCACAAAATAATCTTAGAAAACTGACATTTCAAGACACACACACAAAAAAAGCATTTCCTTATTTCGTTTACAAAATTAGAAATCTTTTCACCTAATATGTGTGGGGGTTGTGTGTGGGGGGTTGTGTGGGGGAGGATAAGTAAGGTCCTTGAAATGTTCATACTTAGAAGTGTAGTAGAAGCTCTTAGTGTGAGGAGACAGTGTTGAGACAGTCTTAGTGTTCACATTGTAGATATGAGATGTAGAGACATTGTGTATGCGAAGACATTTTAAAACACAGGAAATATAAGACATATGACAATTTCACTTTACCTTTTGGTAGAATTACAACACAAAGACGACGTTTATAAAAACACATGACGCGTTTATTTCCATGGACCGGTCGGTGGTTTTCTTAGTCAGGAATTCAAAGTTTTACATTCTATGTTTCAAAGGTGACCGTCTCGCTTCCAGACGTTCGACTGTCCATCTCTCGACTCCAGACTGTCGTCTGTCGTCCTCAGACTCTCTCGCTTAACTCAAAAGTTTCTAACTATATCGAGAACTTCCCATTTTCCATGATGTCATACCCATTTTAAAAGATGTGTCTTCTTTCACGTGTTCTGAAAATGCGTGTCCAAAACATTTTCCTTTGTTTACAAAAGGAATTTTAACCTATATTTCCAGTAACCTATATTTCCAATATGTTAAAAACATGTTTATTAAATTATCCTATAGTTGCATTCCTCAATTCAATTTCATAACAGAATTGACAAATGAACGATCCATTCTTCACAGGTGTTTATCTTTCCATATCTTATTTTTTATTCCCTTTTTATATCTCGTCTTTTTGTTTTTGCGTTATAAGGTGTTTTAGAGACCAATATTCTGTGTCGCCTGGCCGGTGGTCTACTGCCATAATATATATATATATATATATATATATATATATATATATATATATATATATATATATATATATATATATATACTTTTAATTTGTCTGTACATAAGCAGTAATTTGTTGCTACACAGTCATGAGCATGTTTCGGTCTTCTAGTATTTAGTAACTAGAGACCTCTCCAGGAAACGCCGCTTATATTCAAAAGCGTTGTTGCCTGAAGAGGTCTCTAGTTACTAAATACTAGCTGACTGAAACATGATCATGACTGTGTAGCAACACATTACTGCTCATGCAAAGACAAATTGGAAGTGTAACTTTCTCTACCTACGTATTGAGCACTCTTGTATTAATCTCGTTATATTTCACTGGTTACCTTACTTTTGGAAAATAGTAACCTCAGCGGTTGATATGAGCGGTTTTGAGATGTGGGAAAATCTTTTTAATACGTTTTCAGCCAGAAATTTGACAATTTCCGCAATTTGACCTTTGAAAACCGTCAAAAAAGTTGGACTGTTAAGGGGTCAACAAGTTCAACAATTTGACCTTTGAAAACACTACCAAACTCCTTCGCCAATTTTGGGTCGAAACACTTGAAATTTTAAATATAGGTTAATCTGCCATGGGTCAAAGTTTTTAATTTGATTTGAGCCCAAAACAATTAATGATAAGTGGTCAAAATTGGAGTCAAATTTTTAAAAAATTGACCTCTGCGGTCTCTACCAAATTACTCAGCCAATTTTTGGTCTAGACATTTAAAATTTTGCATAAAGGTTATTCAGGCATAGGGCAAGCCTTTTTATCTGGTTGTTGGCGGAATTTGGGATGCCAAGGGGTCAAAGTTCAAAAGCACTGACCTTTGCAGTGTCTAGTAAACTACTCAGCCAATTTTTGGTCTAAACATTTGAAATTTGAGATAAAGGGTATTAAGACATGCATCAAGATTTTTAATCCGTTTTTGGGCGACAATTTCTTGGCCAAGATATAAAATTGAAAGAGTTGTCCTTTACAGAGTCTACCAAACTCCTCCGCTAATTTTGGGTCTGAACACTTGAAATTTTAGATATAAGTTACTCGGATATAGGTCAAACGTTTTAATTTGATTTGAGCCCAAATCAATAAACGTTAAAGGGTCAAAATTGGAGTCAAAGTGTTAAATAAATTGATCTCTGCGGTCTATATCAACTATTTTCTCTGGTAGTTAAGGAAGCCTATTATATAGAAAGGTATTTCGGTACATATTCACACTTTTTAATATATACATATGCGCATAAAGTTATGAACAGTACATAGGGCCCAAGCAAAGTCGGGCTGAACTGCTAGTAATTACATAAAGTAGACTTTTTTAACTCGCTAAAAACGGGGAAAAGTTATATCCCGTTGATTTTTAATGAGTGTTTCATGCAAAATTGTAGAGTAAATATGGTAGATATTTACTTGTTGCCAACACAGCAAGATGTGCCACAAGGCCAGAAAGTGGGTGTTCAAGCCAGCGCTCCCAAAGGAAGGGCACTATTGCCAAGCAAAATTGCATGGACAGCCCCGTCGGCATTCCCTGGTAGGAGCACCTCAGGCAGTAAGAGATAAGCTTACTCCACCCGAAAGCTGGGTGGCAAGGCCTGGAAGGGTGGGGCTCCCTTGTAATCCCCGCGCAGCGTACCTCAGTCCGACAGATACTGTGCCAATCCCTTGTCTTGTACATATTGGACTGATTATCAAGAACAAATTCTTGACAAATATTTTCTACCCAGGTCTCCAAGCAACCGAAACAGCGAAGAGACCAACCCTGTAGCATTCAAAATAATGGAAGAGAAATATATTACTGTGGTAACTAATCCCTATTAATCTCTATTAATAATTGTGCATGGAATGGATACCATAATACTTAGTTCGGTGCACTTTATCGTAATAAAGATGGATACAAAAATTAAATCAGATTCGCCTAGTAGTTTCCAAGAATCCCTATCATGCTACTTAATCCACTGCACCTTATCATAACAAAGGCACATACGAAATTTCAGGCAGATCGATCCAGTAGTTTCCAAGAAAACTTTTTGAGTGAATTTAAGAATTGGGTGACTAATACCTGTTAATCCCTATCATCACCAAACGTGTACCATAAAACTTAGTTCGCTGAACTGTATCATAACAAAGATTTATTCAAAATTTTAGCCAGATCGGCCTAGTAGTTTCCGAATAAACTTTTTTTTTCTTTTTTTTTTTTTTTACATTTTCACCCCAAACAAGGCAAATTGCCACTTTGGTGTAGGGGGCTACTATCAGGGGCAACAACTACTGGGGTACTATGTAGGGATTTGGGCAGTAAGATGTCGGTTCACGTTACACTTGAACATCTGCACGTCAGTACTGTTAGGGAAGCAGGGACCTGGAATGGAATTCCAGAGTCTAGCGGTTTTTGTGAAGAAACTATTGGAGTAAGAAGATCTTTTACATCTAGGGATCTCTACAGTGTTGGGGTGGGATTTAGCAGCCTGTCGGGTTTGTCGAGGGTGCTCACGTCGTGGGGGCACAAGTGATTGCAGTTCGTCAGAGCATTCACCACTAAAATACTTGTAGAAAAGGCAGAGGGATGCTACATTTCGTCGATGGGACAGAGGCTGAAGCTTAGATGACAGTTCTTCTAGTGTAAATGTGGTATTGTGGTAACTAATAACTATTTATCCTTTTAAATCCCTAAGTGTGCGCTGGACGAATACGGTAATTTCAGCTAGATTTGCACAGTAGTTTCTGAGAAAATATTAAACGGACAGACAGACACACCAAGGGAAATATGATATAGATTATGATTATCATATCCTTTTCTTCTACCGCATTCCTATTTTTATATTTACTCCTCCATTTACCCCCTTGTTAATGCCTTTCTAACCCTTTTCTCTATAAAAACAACAGCAGGTATTATTAACCCCCTCAAGGTTGATCCTATTATCTTGATAGATTTACCGAACAAAAGCGTTTATCTCCAATTTTCTTCATCGCATTTGACGTGCAGATTTTTTTGCCCCCTACTTCCAACTACTCCCACCCTCACCCTCTGCCATCCATTCTCCTCAACCAAAAACAGATTCATTCAACTGTTTCCGTTGCTGAAGAATCGAATAATGGTACCCATTCCCGGCTTTAACAGAGAATTGCATATAACCACCAAATCCATAGAAAAAAAATTCGTTTCTCCTTTTTCCTCTTCTTTTTCTTCTTCTCTAATGCTACTACAACTACTACCACAACTACTACTACAACTACTTCTTCTATTGCTTCTTCCTCTTTACGACTACTACGACTGCTACTTCTGTTGCTTCTCTGTAATACTATTACAACTACTACAACACTCTTTCCCACAGAAGAGACGTCGCGAGCCTATATCTGCTTGATCGTTATTCTCATGGTAGGTGCTCGTCTGAGCTCCAATCTATGGTGCCCCTTTGGCTTGACTTTTACGAAAAATACGCGTCTATCTGAAACAACTATCAATAATTTTCCCTACTCTTTATCTGTGCCTAAACCTAAACGTAGATTCCATGAAAAATATTTTTTCTTAGAACTGCACGCCTGTGGAACTTTGTTCCGTTTTTCGTGCTTTCCAACTGACTACTTGGCCTTTTGGCCAAGATCAAAGTGTAGTATCTGTTCTTCAGATGCTGCACTTCCATTTCTTGTTCTCTTTCGGTGGAGGAGAAATCCTTCACGACTGAGACAATTTTTATTTTTGTACCTTTTCTCCACGTTAAAAAACGGCCCTGGTGTCTAACTCTGTCCCGTGGGGAGGCATAGTAAATAGGTACAATATGGTCGTAATTCAAGTCCAATGTAAACAAGTTCTTAATGAAACGCCCCCTTAAGTAATCCAATTGACCAACTTCCCACTACTAACGATTACGATATTGTCCTTTTGACCACTGTACACTCATTAATCCTTATCCTCGAGTCGTCTCTAGGTCTTGCTAAGTGATGACTTGTAAAAAAACTACTACTTTTATTGCTTCTCCTATTTCTTTCTCTTCTTTTTTCCTTTTTTTCTATTTCTTCTTTTTCTATTCCTTTTTGTCTTCTATCTTTTCTGCTTAACCGACGACTCAAAAAAGCAGTGCATATGTTGGGCGACGATCAACCACTAAACAGACGTAGTATAGAATTTAACATGATATGGGAACCTTTAATTGTAAATAACAGATTATGTATATGGTAATAAAAAAAAATAACAGTAATATATTATAACAGTATATACATATATATATATATAAATAACATTATATACATATATATACATATATATATATATATATAGTATAACAGCATATACATATATATACACACATATATATATATATATATATATATATATATATGTATATTAAAGCTTAATTTAGTTTCGTATATGCAATGATGTATGATAGTTTATAATTTATTGATATTATTTTCATAAGTATGTATACACAAATTAGAATTAATAAATTTACTAATTATCAAATAGAAAATCTTGGTAGAAGATCCATAAATTAATGTAGATTGTTAGTACGAATAGTTGGGTTTAGTGACTTTGTTTGATAAACTTTAAAATGGCGTAATGAAAGCATATTAAAGGTATTTGCAGCTTCTCTGCCAATTTTCGGATTTTAATCATGTCAAATCACACTTCATTTCCTTTTGACGGATTGATTGTTGTTATTTCTTCTGATGAGTTAAGGGCATAATAAATTCACTGATTGATTGACCAGTTAAAGGCATAATAGATTTACTGATTGATATAATAATTAAGTGATTGATTTTGCGCTACGAAACAGATGCTGTCAAGAATTGTATATGTCAACTGAATTAAAGAAATAAATTATAAGATGATCAACATCATGAATTTTAGAATTTAACTTTGTCATTTATTCTTTCTCTCTCTCTCTCTCTCTCTCTCTCTCTCTCTATATATATATATATATATATATATATATACATATATATGTATATATATGTGAGTATATGTGTGTATGTATGTGTGTGTGTCTGCCTGAAGTATATGTATATATATATATATATATATATAGTCTTTGAAGTTTTTAACCTTTAAAACTATACAAAAAAAAATTTTTATCATTCGTTAGAAAACCATTTTGTCAGTAAGTCATTTAATCACCTGCAATCACTGGAACAACTCGCTCTCGAATTTACTATAATACCAATAATTTATTTTTCAAGGGATCATCAGTTGTTTACCATGAAACACTGTTTCGGGGATTTAATATATATATATATATATATATATATATATATATATATATATATATATATATATATATAAGAATTAAAAAACATGTTAAAAACATTTTAAGAAAAGTCAAAACATATTTAATTTTCAAAAAGGAAACACAAATTGGATTGTCCTTAAACCGCGGAGTTTCGGAAGAAATACTTTCCTTCTTATCAGATGATAGAAATTAGCAAAATGTTGAATAGGATTTTGCTTGCAAAATATTTAATGAAACTACAAGTAAGCCATTGTGCTTACTTGGTAAAAATTTAAAAAATAGTGAAACAGAGGGAATGGGGGAGAGATTATTTCACGTGAATGGACGGTCGACTGAAGAGTAGGATATCTAATAACAGTAAAATCCAAGAAAAGTTGGTAAAAGTCCGGTATCCAGAAGTCAAAATCCAAAGGAATCGCGTTACTGGAAGATATTTCGATGTCATCCAAAAGGCAGAATTCCGCGAAATAATTCACGAATGGGTCAATACAAAAAGAGTTCAAAATATTATTATTAAAAGAAAGATAAATTGTGCGTAGAATGAAGAAATAGAGAGATTTTAAGACAGTAATATATATATTACGCATATTATAAAACTAGCAAAGTCCATGGAAATTTCATATATATATATATATATATATATATATATATATATATATATATATTCTTCTCTTTCTTTCTATATAAATAAAATGAACTCATTTTTTCCCGTCTGATTTTGACATTTATAGGATTAAAAATCAAGATATTTCATGCAAATATAATATGCACAAACGGTAGAACAATATCTGAGGTGTGTTATAGGCTTATTATTTCTCAAATTCCTCGATAATCTTAGATTTCTATACTTTTTCTGCTGAGAAGTCACGGCCAAAATCGGTTAAGATCAATGGAAGTGGTAAAATATTTTCTCTCTAATAAATTCCTCCTCCCCCTGCCACCACTTAACACCGTTTGGGGATCGTTCACAAGGAACAGTTGAGAAGAGAACACCGGTTTGGCTTCGTAGTTCTTTCATGTGAAGTTATTCAAAATCACTAAACTAAGCTGCAGTGCTCTGTGGCGTAGTGGTTAGCGTGCTGGACAATTCACATTATATTTTCACGTTCGCTCCGACCTACCGTAGTCGTTTTTTTTTTTTTTTTCCTAAACAACTGGAATGGACTTTTCTTGGTGGCCGAACTGTTAACGTTGCAGATGTTTTTGTTTTTTTTTTTCACACTTTATTTTCCTACTTTTACTCATGACTCCGGGTTTGATCCTTCCTACTTACCTACCATAACATTTTTTAAAACTCCCCCCCCCCGTCCCGGAAACAAACATTCCGGCAACGCTGGGTACCCCCGCTAGTATATATATATAAGAGAAAACAGTTAATAAACATTTTATATATATATTTAATCATATATATATATATATACATATATATATATATAATCAACATTGATAAAGCTTATATTTTTCTAGATAGCACAAAAACTTTCTTCATTTTTAACAGAAAAAAAAACAGTAACACGCAGCAAATGAGTTTAGTAACATTTTTGTGAAAATGCTGTCCATATTTTAAATATAGAATTGACCTAAATGCGATGAATTGATATGAACTAATAAATAACCAGGCAGTGATATTGTGCTACATAGTTCAATACAAATAAGAAAATCACATTGTAAGAGACAATCTTTAATTTTCTCCCTCAGTCCAGAACTTCTTAGTAGACCAATTTCCCCCCACCCCACCCGCCTTTTTTTTTCGAATGATCCCTTATTTACATACCATTTTGCTAATTTCTTTCTTCGGTGAAATTGTTTCCGTTTTTTTTTTTTTCACCACCACAACAATGATGATATATAATTATAATGATATTCGAAGACGAGGCGACATCAAAGGGACATCACTCTAATATTCTTGTCCAGGGTTGCAAGATTGTCATTTTTTAAAGACAAATTTCGCGAATTTTACGTTTTTGAAGCAGTTTAACCTTCACAAATTCTATTAGATCTATTTTAAAGTGTAACATGCAGACTAACCAAGGGAGAAGCAATCGGAATATTATATCCTCGGCGTAAAGTATAAAGTACAAGGTAAAACGATAAAACTGTCGCTCTAGAAAAGACGACATGATTCCATTTCCGTTTTGATGAATACCGGTTTTCTTTTTTGTTTCAGACGGTCTACTATTTGACCAGTTGTGTATAAATCCCAAGAGCGATAGGAGCCTTCTATCATGTCTGAAAGTGACACAACGTTCAACGAGAAAGATCGGAGATGCTAGCACTCTCTAAATGCATCGCTGGATTGCCATGAATAATAGGTACGTGCACAAGATGGTGAAAACAAAGTTTTCGGCGACGGTTATGGTCTTTGGTATGGTTTCAAGTGAGGGCCACATCATACCACCTCACATCTTCGAAGTCGGCTTGAAAATCAACACCAAAGTGTATTTGGATGCGCTGAAGAGTGTGAAAATCCCCTGGTGCAATCAGGTGGCCGCTAGCAGAACCTGGGTGTGGCAGCATGGCAAAAGTCCAATGAGACTCAGGCTTGGCTTCAGAAAGAGTGCTACCACTTTGTACCGTTCTCTCATTGGGCCCCTCACCTCTTTCTACCTGACCGGTCCTGGGTATGACCTTAAACTATATCCGATGGTGTGGCCCCAGCTTGCAGGCTTTGGGGAGTGTAGAGCCACCCTTTAATTGCCATTGCTCCCAGGTCCACTCTGACTCGGAGTGGTAGTACCTGTTACGGTGACAACTATGGGTTGAATAGAAACCGACTTGAAAAAAGACAAATATTTATTCCATTAAAAATTTCTTCTTCAAAATCACTGGATTCGGCATTAAATAACCTGAAAAGGGTTGATATGCCGTAAAACAAAACCAACCAACATCTTCCTACCTGAACCCGCTGGACTACTTCGTTTGGTCATACGTCGAGAACATCACCAACATGACCTCTCACAACACCAAAGCCAACCTGATCGCTGCCATCCGCCGAGTTTCCGCCGCTGCTTGTGGAAAAGGCATGCTCCCAGTCTCGGACCCGTATCAAGGCGGTGATTGAGGCTGAAGGCGGCTACATTGAATATATGTCAGTTTAACTACATAATAAAGTTGTCTGCATTTATTTTTTCAATAAACGTTTTGAAATAAAGCTGTAATATTGATTTCTTTAAGGCAACAAATTTATACTTTCACCCTGTACAATGTAAGGTTATATATATATATTTTTTTATTTATTATTATTTTTTTTTGTTCACATTTTAAACGGTCAAAAACGATAAAGGCTAGTACGAGGCAGCTTGTTACAAATACGTTCACAATGCTGCGAGAAAGTCTCGCGTGGCGGGGCCTATCGCTCCATACGTCCCCACACATAGTAAAGAAAGCTGGCGCAATTTTTCTCGCTTCCGGTCCTCTACAGACATTACTACCTGTTTATTCCTAACTAATTATTTTCGTTTTTTAAATCTAATTTCCATGTAGGTAATGTCCTCTAAGAAAATAAATAAATATACATGAATGCCAACCGATTTTCTGACTCTGGCGCGGACATTTTTACTTTCTATTCCAATTTTATGACATCGTGTTTAGTTTATTTTTCTATCAAACATTTATGGAGATTTCTTCCGTCTTTCAAACTACGGACCATTCAAATAAAATAAATGATAAAAAATTTAAGACAAAATCCTGCTTAAAAAAAAAGAAGAAAAATAGTGAAGCAAACTATAAAGCCGGACTCGACAATCTTTATTTTATTTATTTTCGTATCGTCTTCGTGCTATCACCGAATATGAGATTAGTGCGCGGCAAAAATAAACGACATAAAAAAAAAACATCTACATCGATTCAAAATGGCGGATGTATTTCTAAAACTAGAAAGCAACTTGGAATACAGAAATTTCAAATTATATCAGCTATCAAGCTTTTTTTAGATAAATGGTTTATATTCTTATGTTTTTAGTAAAAGTGTTATCTAATTCATTGTTTATTAGCAAGTCTTATTCATTTGTTTTATTAGTATTTATTTGCTTCCCCACGAAATCAAAATGTGACACAAGGTCGTTTTTAATGTAGGGGAAAACCAGCTCTCTAAAAAAAGCAAAAAAAAAAAGAACTCTGATAGGGACCAAAAATAATAATTGTCTCAGTAAGAGGGTTTCCCCTCCATTGACCGAGACAAATTACCTTATTAGCCGTAACATCAGAACAGATACTACACTTTGAGGTATTTATTTGCTCCCCCCACTGAGCCAATTAGGCACAAGGCCGATATTTAATGTGATGAGTGAAGGGGAAATGGGGACCAACTCCCCGGGTAGTAGGGGAGCTGGATAGTGACGATTGGTATGAAGGGTTGCCCTACATTGACCAAGGTCTTATATGTGGGGTTTCCCCCACATATGGTCTTTGCTTGCAGTAGGTATTTATTTGCTCTCCCACCGAGCAAATTAGGCACAAGGCCAATTTTTAATGTGAAGAATGAAGGGAGGGGGAAGGGAAAAAGGGGACCAGCTCCCAAGAGGTGGGAAATGGGAGCTGGTTAAAGGTCAGGCATGTGGGGTTGCCCCCACATCTGGTCTTTGCTTGCAGTATCTGCCGGAACAGATACTGCACTTTGATCATTTGTTTTATTCATCCATCCTTGGTGAACATAGATGTTTAAATCTTCTCTTATCTGAGTTCTCGTTCACCTCTCGTTGTTGGCGAGATTTCGTTTTTGATCTGTTTATATCTTCAAATACTTTTTAATGGTATTCGGTTTGGTCATTTATTTATTTTATTTTTACATTTTCACCCCAAACAAAGCACATAGCCACTTTGATGTAGGGGGCTACTATCAGGAACATAAGCTACAGAGGTACTATGTAGGGAGTTGGGCAGCAAGGTGTCGGTTTACGTTACACTTGAACTTCTGCATGTCAGTACAGTTGGGGAAGGAAGCATGAACCGGACGGGAATTCCAAAGTCTAGCGGTTTGGGGGAAGAAACTACTGGTGTAGAAGGCTCTCTTACAGCTGGGGATCTCTACTTTGAAGGGGTGGGATTTAGATGCTTGTCGGGTTTATCGGGTGTATTTACTCGAGGGGCTACAAGTGCTTGCAGTTTGTCGGAGCATTGACCGTTAAAGTACTTGACGAACAGGCAGAAGGATGCAATATTTCGTCGATGGGACAGAGGCTGAAGCTTAGATGACAGTTCAGGACCCATCAGGTTGGGGACTCGCTATATGTCTATCTTTTTCCATATTTTCAAACTCTATCTCTACCGAAACTAAAAGTCGCAGAGCGGCGCTGGGATTTTTCATGGACCGTTATTTTATGGGTCCTCAGCCGTTTAAATTGTTTTTAAGGAGTCAAAATATTTTAAGGATCCAAAAATTTTTAAGGAGTCAAAAATTTTTTAAGGAGTCAAAAAATTTTTAGGAGTCAAAAATTTTGAAGTAGTCAAAAATTTTTCAGGAGTCAAAAAGTTTTTAAGAAATCAAAAATTTTTAAGGAGTCAAAAAAATTTTAAGGAGTCAAAAAAAATTTTAAGGAGTCAAAAATTTTTTAAGGAGTCAAAAAAATTTTAAGGAGGCAAAAATTTTTAAGTAGTCAAAAATTTTTAAGGAGTCAAAAAATTTTTAAGGAGTCAAAAATTTTTTAAGGAATCAAAATTTTTTAAGGAGTCAAAAATTTTTTAAGAAATCAAAAATTTTCAAGGAGTCAAAAAATTTTTAAGGAGTCAAAAAAATTTTAAGGAGTCAAAAAAATTTTAAGGAATCAAAAATGTTTTAAGGAATCAAAAATTTTTAAGGAATCAAAAAATTTTTAAGGAGTCAAAAATTGATCAAAGAAATGCTATACATTTTGTACATTTATCTTAGTTATTTATAAAAAAAAATCAGTTCACGTACGCGTTAGGTTAGTAGAGTGGTAACGTCACCAGCTTTGAATACTAGAGTTTTCCTTTGGGTTTCGATTCTAGCTGGTGGCGCCCAAATACTTTTTTTTTTTAACTTTTGAAATTCTGACTCTATAATAATATATACAAAATCTGGACAAATTATAATATCATATTTAAGCGTATTTTATGCTCGAGCAAAGCCGCCCCACCGCCGCTAGTCCAATATAGAAAAGGCTATATGTTTTTTTCTGTCTGTCTCCATATTTTCAAACTCTATCTCCTTCGAAACTATAAGTCGCAGCGACACGCTAGGGGCCTCATACGATTGGAATTTTTACGGAACGTTCTTTTATGGGTCTTTAGCTGGTTAAAATTATTTTTAAGGGGACAAAAATGGGTCAAAATTGGAAAAAATCGTTTAGCATGTGCATTCATCTTAGTTTATTTTTAATGTTTGATTCTTAATCGGTTTATTTGCGTGTCGTATTAGTACAGTGGTAACGTCACCAGCTTTGAATGCTTCGGTTTCGATTCTAGCTGATGGCACCAAAATACTTTTTTTTTCTACTTATGAACTCAGGACTCTATAATAATATATACGAAACCTGGACAAATTAAAATATCATATTTAAGCGTATTTTACGACCGGGCAAAGCCCCTTCCCTCGCCATCAATACATTTAAAAAAGTCACAACTTATTTTCAGACTCTGTCGCAAACATTGATTCTTGAAATTTCTACGTTCTGTCATTTTCTATTTATTTATTTATTTTTAATTCTATTTTTATCTCTCCTGTTATGGATCTTTCAAACTACGGGACATCTAAATCAAATTCCTGATAAAATGTTTGAAATAAAATTCTGCTAAAACAGAAAAAAAAAAAAGAAAGAAAATGGAACAAAACCGCAAAGTCGGACACAACAATTTTTCTTATGTTGTATGTTTTTTTTGTTTTTTTTGTGTGTGTGTCGTCTTTATGCAATCTCTGAATACGAAATTAACGCGCACAAAAAGCGAGCTGAAAAAATATCTACCTCAATTCAAAATGGCGGATGTGTATAATAAATTAGAAAAAAAATTCGGAATAAAGAAATTCCAAATGATATCAGCAGTCCATCGTTATTTAATTGCATGTGTTCGTTTGTATTTATAGTATTATTTTTTTTATCACAGGTGCTATCTAATATTGCGTTTTTTTACAAAGTCTTATTCATTTATTTTATTTAGTCATTCTTGGCTTATATATCTTCTTTTTGTCTGTTCTTCTCCGATCTAAAGTCTCATTCAACTTTCATTGTTGGCGAGATTTCGTTTTCAATATAATTTATATGGGATTAACATGTTTAGCTAGCTAGAAAGCTATACCGATAAGTCATAAGAGGTCAGAGGGGGCGATGACTGCTCTGTCTCTCTCTCTCTCTCTCTCTCTTTCTTTCTCTCTCTCTCTCTGCATTATCTACTCTACATTAAAAAAAATCTTTCTCTCTCTCTCTCTCTCTCTCTCTCTCTCTCTCTCTCTCTCTCTCTCTCTCTCTCTCTCTCTCTCTGACTATTTTCATGGCTTGTTGAATTTCGCTATTCTATGCTAACAAATTTGTTTCGATTCGATTTAGCAAGAGGGGCCTTAATAAGTTTCCAGACATTTTTCGCAAGGGCAGTTATATTGATTGTACACACATAAACTCTATTTCACGTTCGAAGTAATCTCCTCCGGCTGCAATGCACTTGTTGTATCCTTCCAAAAACTTCTGGAAGGCCCTCTTGAAGTCTTCTTGTGTAAGCGTGTCAATAACCCTCGTCACAGCCCCTTTCATCTCCTCAATTGTCTAATAATGATAGCAATAACGACAGCCTCTAAGGAAAAACCAAAAGTCACAGGCAGCAAGGCCTGGACAATAGGGAGGGTGAGGAACTGTTTTGATGCCCAACAATAATTTTGGTTTACATGCAAAAGGTTGTTTGTTTTTCTCTTTGGATTTTCAAACACTCTCTTGAACTTAATTACGGAATAAACGTTACAGAGCACCAAATTTTTTTCTTTTTTTTTTCTTATCGTTTTTTCTTTTTTAAATATTGTGTTAGAAAAAAATTTGAATAAAAACACAAGCCTAATAAAAACTGTGTTATGTATTTTGATCTAGATGCAGAAGTGCAGAAGGTTGTCTGTTTTTTTTTGGGGGGGGTCAAACACTCTCTTGAACTTAGTAACGAAATAAAAGTTACAAAACACCAATTTTTTTTCTTTTCTTTCTTATCATTTTTTTAATGTGTTAAAAAAATCAATTAAAAAAAACTAATAAAACCTTGTTATTTTAATAGGTTTTTGGTCTACATGCAAAATGTTGTCAGTTTTTTTTTCTTGAACTTAGTTACGAAATAAAAGTTACAAAAACACCAATTTTTTTTTCTTTTCTTTCTTATCATTTTTTTAATATTGTGGTAGAAAAAATCAATTTAAAAAAAACTAATAAAACCTTGTTATTTAATAGGTTTTTGGTCTACATGCAGAAGATTGTCTGTTTATTGGGGGATTTTTGGGTTTGTTTTTTTTAATGATGTAGGGTGGGTTTTTTTTTAATGATGTAGGGTGGGTTTTTTTAATGATGTAGGGTGGTTTTTTTAATGATGTAGGGTGGTTTTTTTAATGATGTAGGGTGGGTTTTTTTTAATGATGTAGGGTGGGGTTTTTTTTAATGATGTAGGGTGGGTTTTTTTTAATGATGTAGGGTGGGTTTTTTTTAATGATGTAGGGTGGGTTTTTTTAATGATGTAGGGTGGTTTTTTAATGATGTAGGGTGGGTTTTTTTTAATGATGTAGGGTGGGGTTTTTTTTAATGATGTAGGGTGGGTTTTTTTTAATGATGTAGGGTGGGTTTTTTTTTAATGATGTAGGGTGGGTTTTTTTAATGATGTAGGGTGGGGTTTTTTTATGATGTAGGGTGGGTTTTTTTTAATGATGTAGGGTGGGTTTTTTTTAATGATGTAGGGTGGGTTTTTTTAATGATGTAGGGTGGGGGTTTTTTAATGATGTAGGGTGGGGTTTTTTTTAATGATGTAGGGTGGGGTTTTTTTAATGATGTAGGGTGGGGTTTTTTTTAATGATGTAGGGTGGGTTTTTTTTAATGATGTAGGGTGGGGTTTCAAACACTCTCTTGGGTTTACTTAGAGTACACTTTTTGTGATTCTAAGGCGGTGCGGAACTCGTTCTAAGGCGGTACGGAACTCGTTCTAAGGCGGTACGGAACTCGTTCTAAGGCGGTACGGAACTCTTTAAGGGACACAGATGATATCAAAACCCTGATTTAGCAAAAGAAACATTGATTGAAGAAAACCAAAAACAAAACAAAATAAAATAAAAGTCACGGGGGGAAGGGGATTGGCAAATAGTCTCATCTTCTCTGATCGCCATATGGATACACTTCACGCAAATCTTCCGCATCTTCAGTTCATCGCGAATAATTGTGTGTACAGTTCCCACACTGACATCAAACTGTGCATCAAATTGTGGTCGAATCCTGTCGCCATTTGTTATATCCTTACCTTAAATAAGAATACAGCCAGAAACACGAGGTTATGGGTGAAAGACAATGGGGTTTATTTACAAGGGAATACATGTGACATAAGATTTACTCGATATCTTTCCTTATTCTCTTCCTGTCTTTTTTTCTTCTCTCTCAGTCACGTGAGAGGGTATAGTTCATTTCATCTATGAAGGGATGTTAGGTCATTCCATTACACCAGTAACTAACAATTTAATAAACGTAAGGGTAGTGTAAACATTGAATTCAATTTGAAAATCGTATATAAAATATATAGAATAAAATACAAATATAAAAAAGATATTGCACTTATTTTATACGTATTTTATATACAAGGTGCGTTCATTAAGTTTCCAGACTTTTTCGTGTATGCATTTGATTGATAGTACACACATGAAACTCTAGTCCCCTTCGAAGTAATCTCCTTTGGCTGTAATGCACTTGTACCATTCCAACAACTTCTGGAAGGCCCCATTGAAGTCCTCTTAAATGCGTTTGCAATGACACCAATGACAGCCTCTCTCATCTCTTCAATTGTCTCATAACGGCAATCTCTAAGGTTTTCCTTGAGATTAGGGAATAACCAAAAGTGACTGGGGGCAAGGCCTGGACTATAGGTAAGATGAAGAACTGTCTGATGTCCATTTTGGTGAAATATTCTGTGACAAGGATGGAGTTGTGGACTTCACCCTTGGAACAAACTTTGCGCAAATCTGTCACATCTTCAATTCGCCGCTAATAATTGTGTGTACAGTTCCCACACTGACATCAAACTGTGCACTTATTGTCTCTAGAGACATACAATATCCCTTATCCATAAAATTCTTTATTTGACCTATCAACTCTGATGTTTTGACTTCTTTACTCCTCCCAAACCTCTCATCATCCCTCACAGACTTCGTGCCTTCCTTGAATCTCTTATGCCACTCGAAAACTGATGCTTGATTGATACAAGATGGTCCAAAATCAGTCTGAAGCATTCCATACGTTTTAGTGGCATTTTTTTTTCCAAATTTAAAACAGAATTTTATTGCATATTGTTCTTATAAAGTGTCATCAGGTCCAGATTGCATTTTTGAAATTCACCATCTGTGACAATCAGGCTTTAGTGCTGTGTATTCCAATTCCTGCTGTAGCTGTTAATTTAAACCGGAACTAATAAAACCTGGTCAGTCATCCCATAAGATGTATAGAAATAACATATTGAATTTTCAAGAGTCTACGACGAATTCAAATGCCAGTACAAAAAAAGTCTGAAAATTTATTGAAAGCATCTTGTATATAAAGTTTTATTTATTTTTTTTTTTTTTTATTACATTTTCACCCCATACAAGGCACGTTGCCACTTTTGTGTACGGGGCTACTATCATGGGCAGCAACTACTGGGGCACTATGTTGGGATTTGGGCAGCAAGATGTCGGTTCACGTTACACTTGAACTTCTGCATGTCAGTACAGTTAGGGAAGCAGGGACCTGGAATGGAATTCCAGAGTCTAGCGGTTCTGGGGAAGAAACTACTGGAGTAAAAAGATCTTTTACATCTAGGGATCTCTACGGTGTGGGGGTGGGATTTAGCTGCCTGTCGGGTTTGTCGAGGGTGTCTACGTCGAGGGGGCACAAGTGTCTGCAGTTCGTCAGAGCATTTACCACTAAAATACTTGTAGAACAGGCAGAGGGATGCAACGTTTCGTCGATGGGACAGAGGCTGAAACTTAGATGCCAGTTCAGGGCCTATCAGATTGGCGACTCTCTTTTGAACCTTGTCTAGGAGCGAGAGACTAGCAGCAGATGCACCAGCCCAAATGTGACAACAATACTCCATACATGGGCGAATGGTGGCCTTATAGACGTACAGGATATTTTCAGGTGTCAGTAGTTTTCTAGCACGCTAGAGAGAGCCTACCTTTTTCGCAGCGGCTCTGGCAATGTTTTGGCAAAGTTATGGAAACTAGAATAACGTTTCTAGTATCTGTCCGGAATTCATCACGACTCATATTGGGAGAAGGGGATTAATCGCGTGGGGAGACAGAGCGAAGGGTGTAGATTTGCAAGGTGTCTGCGACTCGTTGATAAGACTAAGCCGATAAATTCGACGGATTACCTATCGATCTATCATTTTGTGTCGATGCTTTAAAGCGAAAATCTTGACCGGCCCTTAGGTGGGGGGGGGGGTTAACCTCGGAATGAGTTGTGATATTTCGAGACTTTATGGGATTTTGATGGCCGAATAAAAATGATGAGTCGATTAATGCCCAAACATGACACACACACACGCACGCACACACACACGCACGCACACACACACACACACACACACACACACACACACACACATATATATATATATATATATATATATATATATATATATATGTATATACATATTTTTCCTATGAAGTGATCAAGCTGGTATAATGATAATTTATGGCTATTATATATATATATATATATATATATATATATATATATATATATATATATATATAACTACTTCGTTTAGTCACATAAATTAATATACGAAAGTATAAATTTATGCGTAAACTTTAAGTATGTACTTCAACAGTGCTCAATACGTATGTAGAGCTAGGTAGTAAGTTTTAAAATATATATGGCGATCAAGTTACACAGAATAATCCGCGTTTCATCCACGCTAGAATTCCTCAGGCTTGAGGAAGTTATAAAATATAAATGGCGATTAAGGTACACAGAATATTCCGCGTTTCATCCATACCAGAATTCCTCAGGCTTGATGAATCCTATATATATATATATATATATATATATATATATATATATATATATATATATATATATATATATATATACAGGGTGAACAGAAAGTCCTTAGACCATTTTTAGTTTTAAAATTAAATATTGTTAAAATCACTTTTTCTCTTTCCGAATAAAGTAAGTATTTAGTCTAACTATTGATCTAATTATTTTCAACAAAATATTAAAATAATTTTGTTTAAACTTTCAGACAAATGAGCAAACGAGAGGCCATAATTCAGCCTCATTCCGCTGGAAGGACAAACTCAGAGATTATTAAGCTCTTGAAAGTGGCTAAATCCACCGTGTACCATGTTGTGAACAGATTTAAGGAGCTTGGTACATCTGAAGACCGTCCTAGGAGTGGAAAACCTCGCACTGCTCGAACAAAGAAGGTGATTAAAGCTGTCCGAGAGAGGGTAAGGAGAAACCCGAAGGGATCTGCAAGACAAATGGCTAAAGACATGAATGTGAGCGTGACCTCGATGAGAACCATCGTAAAAAACGATCTCCAGTTGTCCCCCTACAAGATGAGAACGAAACAATACCTCACACCTGCCCAAAAGCACAAGAGACTTGAAAGAGCAAAGCTTCTTCTTGGAGAACTGAAGGCTGGCACGGCAGAGCGAGAGATCGTTTTTTCTGATGAAAAAACTCTTCACAATTGAAGCGACTGTTAACAATCAGAACGACAGAGTTTACGCAAAATCTTCAGCAGACATTGATGACTCCGTGAGAATGGTTTTCCGCCGACAAAAGCCGTCTTTTCCCATGGTGTGGGCTGCAGTCTCCAAATCTTGGAAGTCGCCTCTGATTTTCGTGGAGCAGGGGGGGGGTTAAGATCAACACAGATCGCTACATTAACGATATTTTGGTTCCAGAATTTGAAGAGATGAAGAAACACTTCAAAGATCAGCCTTTCACCTTACAACAAGATGGACCACCATCCCACACCTCCAGAAAAACTCAGGACTGGTGCCAACGTCATTTTCCAAGATTCTGGAGTAAGGAGATGTGGCCTCCTGCATCGCCTGATTTGAATCCCATGGATTTTTCGGTGTGGTCTTTGTTGGAGGCAAATGTCTGTTCTATTGCTCATCCAAGTGTTGATGCTTTGAAGACATCTCTTCTGAGTGAATGGGCTAAAATACCTCAGGAAACGCTGCGTGCCTTGGTTGGTAACTTCAGACAGAGAATTTAATGTCTAATCGAAATGAACGGACATCACATTGAAAATAAATAATTTTAATTTATTCTTGGTTTCCTAACTTATAATTTTCATTCATGTTTAATTTATATTTTTGTAATTTTCAATTAATAAAGCACTTTTAAATTGGTCCAAGGACTTTCTGTTCACCCTGTATATATATATATATATATATATATATATATATATATATATATATATATATATATATATAGTAATTTATAAAATATATATGGCAATTAAGCTACACTGAATATTGCGCGTTTCAGAAGAGTCACAGAATGGTTGAAACGCGGAATATTCAGTGTAGCTTAATCGCCATATATATTTTATAAATTACTAACTAGCTCTACCTACGTATTGAGCACTTTTGAAGTAAATACATAAAGTTTACGCATAAATCTATACTTTCGTATATTAATTTTATATATATATATATATATATATATATATATATATATATATATATATATATATTAGTGATGTGAGGATTGCAATATTTTTCCCAATTCCGATACAATTACCGATTCCGATTCCTATTCTTAATAAATCTCTAATTATTTTACCATAGAGTTGTTATTCCCTCCGATTTTCGTAAAAAAAAAAAAACACCTGTGAAATATGCAGATATTTGCCGAAGCGTCAAAATACACCCGTGGAAGATGCTCTATCGATTTTAGCTTTACTGTTATTTTAAAATCAATAAATATTTATTATTTTATCGATATTACCAGCAATGGGAAATTTTGCTTTAAACAAAATCAAATAAAAAATAAAATACAATCGTTTTGGCATCGGAAAATAGGCATAAATGTTTCTTTTTTTTTTTCTCCTTTTTTTACACAGTGATCACCACTTATCAAGGCCCGGAAGCCACCCAGTGATAAGGGTTATTGCAAGTACATTACGTTAGTGTGGAGATTTGATGAAGTGTTTACTTAAGGGGGCGGTTCATTAGGAATTTGTTAACATTAGACTTGAAGACATCCAAGTTGTAGTCCGGAGGGAAGCAGGCAGACGGAACAGAGTTCCACAGGCGTGCAGTTCTAAGAAAGAAGCTTTGTTCATGGAATCCGCGTTTTGATTTAGGCACAGATATAGAGTGGGGGAAATTTTTCACAGTGGATTCAGCTAGACGGGTGTTTCTCGTGAAAGATTGGCGAGGGGGGACCAGGGATTGGAGTTCAGACGAGCACCTGCCATGAAAATAACAATAAAACAAGGATAGGCTCGCAACGTCTCTTCTGTGGGAGAGGGGTTGCAGGGTAGAGAAAAGGACATCCCCCACTAAACCACGAAGTCTATTTTGTACTCTGTCAAGGCATGATAGGCTGTTTTTGGCAGCTCCTGCCCAGATATGGCAACAGTATTCCATCCTTGGACATACTTGGCTTTTATATAGATAGATACCGATTCCGATACCGATTTCGATACCGATTAATCATCCCAACACACACACACACACACATACATACATACATATATATATATATATATATTTATATATATATAAATATATTTATATATATATATACTGAAGAGCTAAAACCAAAAAAAAATTTTTTTTTTACATGGGGATCACCACTTATTAAGGCCCGAAGGCCACTCAGGGATAAGGGTTATTGCGTGTACAGTAATCAATGGGATAGTATTGTAGTAATCATTAGTATTGGGGATTTGATAACGTGTCTTAATTAAGGGGGCGGTTTGTCAGGAATTTGTTTATGTTGGATTTGAAGGCATCCAAGTTGTAGTCAGGTGGGAAACAGGCGAACGGAAGAGAGTTCCGTCTGCTCTGCCCCACGTTAACAATTTCCTAATGAACCGCCCCCTTAAGTAAACACTTTCAAATCTCCACACTAACGTACTGTACTTGCAATAACCCTTATCCCTGAGTGGCTTCCGGGCCTTGATAAATGGTGACCACCGTGTAAAAAAAAAAGAAAAAAAAAGAGTTCCACAATCGTGCACTTCTGAGAAAGAAGCTCTGCTGATGGAATCTACGTTTGGATTTAGGCACAGATAAAGAGTGGGGAAAATTATTGACAGTAGTTTCAACCAGACGGGTGTTTCTCGTGAAAGATTGCCGGGGGGGGGGCGAGAGATTGGAGCTCAGACGAGCAATTGCCATGGAAATAACGATAAAACAAAGACAGGCTCGCAACGTCTCTTCTGTGAGAGAGAGAGAGAGAGAGAGAGAGGGAAAGAGAGAGAGAGAGACTGCAGGGGAGAGAAAAGGGCATCCCCCACTAAACCACAAAGTCTATTTTGTACTCTGTCAAGGCAGAATAGGCTTTTTTTAGCAACTCCTGCCCAGATGTGGCAGCAGTACTCCATCTTTGGATGTACTTGGCTTTTATACAGATAGAGAATTAACAAACAAGTATGTTAACACTAAATATTGTTATGTACATGAATAGAATTATATACTATTTTCAAAGGATGAACCATTCTAAGGTATATATATATATATATATATATATATATATATATATATACTTATATTTGTTGAAATTCTCTTAATAGCATCCTATTATAACATTATACATAATCTAAACCAAACTTTGTAATTTAATTCTATCGTTTACTCGAAACACAACTATGTAATTTTATTATTAACCAATATTACTTAACTTATCTACATCATTAATATTAACTACTTTTCCTTGTATTTTAATATTTTCCAGATACATCTGCACTACTTAAATGTTAGGTTTACTTATGGTGTCTTTTATTTGAAAAAAAAACACCCAATATTTTGCTGATGAGGAGACTTTGTTTTCATAAAAAAACTATATGCTAAAATTATTGTCCTTGAATCAGTGTCCTTCACAATGACAAAAACATCGTTTCCGAAACGATCGTACAATTTATTGGTTTTGTTGTGCTCCTTCTTATGAAACGGATTTTTAATTTTTAATTTTGATTTTGAATTATAAATTGTGAATCACCTTACAAACACCTTATATATGTATGTATATAACTCTTCATTTACTCAGATAAAATTTATATACGAAAGTAAAAAAAAAACTAAATAAAAAAACACCGTATAAAAACAACACTAGCGAATAAATACTGGGAACTCAAAGAAAGCGGACATTCGCCCGTAGTCGAATGGAAAATAAATAGACAAGCTACCACATGTAGATATTTAGACGACCCATGTAAATTATGCCTTCATGAAAAGTTTGCTATACTGTAATTTAAAGAACCCCAAAATCTATTAAACTGTAGACGAGAAATAGCAAACAACTGTGTTCACAAAATAAAACTTCCTCTAGGATAGCGATACAAAATAGTTTTAAAACTAACAAAAACAATAGAAAACAAACAAATAAATAAATTAAATAAACATGAATATACATAAACGATCACACATATATGTATATATATATGTGTGTGTGTGTGTGTGCATGTATGTGTGTACACATATGTATATTTTTATATAGCCTCCGCTAATCGAGCCAGAGATGTCTCGTGTCGCGGGGTTCGAATCGTTCGACTGGTAGTAATCGTGACACCCTGCACTGAAGAATCCCGAAAGGATGAAACACTAGTGTCTGTAGGTATTTAATTATTATAGTAAAAAAATAATTATGACAGTCCCTTTAAGAAATTCGTTTCTTATCGTTGAGCACTTTCAGTTGAATTAAAAGTCGGTCAATTTAGCTCTTATGCGTAGATCATCGTATAACGATTTGATCACTGTCTGTCTGACGTAATGAACATTTAAATTAAAATGTTTAAAATTCAACACTATTTCACACGGTTAATAGTAGCCGAATGGATACGGCCTCCGCTAATCGAGCCAGAGATGTCTCGTATCGCGGGGTTCGAATCGTTCGACTGGTAGTAATCGTGACACCCTGCACTGAAGAATCCCGAAAGGATGAAACACCAGTGTCTGTAGGTATTTAATTATTATAGTAAAAAAATAATTATGACAGTCCCTTTAAGAAATTCGTTTCTTATCGTTGAGCACTTTCAGTTGAATTAAAAGTCGGTCAATTTAGCTCTTATGCGTAGATCATCGTATAACGATTTGATCACTGTCTGTCTGACGTAATGAACATTTAAATTAAAATGTTTAAAATTCAACGCTATTTTCACACGGTTAATGGTAGCCGAATGGATACGGCCTCCGCTAATCGAGCCAGAGATGTCTCGTGTCGCGGGGTTCGAATCGTTCGACTGGTAGTAATCGTGACACCCTGCACTGAAGAATCCCGAAAGGATGAAACACCAGTGTCTGTAGGTATTTAATTATTATAGTAAAAAAATAATTATATATATATATATATATATATATATATATATATATATATATATTTGAGGTTGCTATTTTCCAAAGATAGGGTAACTAGTGAAATATCACGAGGTTCATACAAAGGTGCTCAATACAAAAGTAGAGCAAGTTATATTTGTCTTTACAGGAGGAGTAGTTTGTAGCTACACAGTCATGAGCATGTTTCGGTCCACTAGTATTTACTAACTAGAGACCTCATCAGGCAACAACCCTTATTTTCGAAAACGGAATCCTAAATGAAGAGCGAAAATCTATTCTCAGCAAAAGGCTTTATATATATATATATATATATATATATATATATATATATATAATATCATGATTGTGAAGATTCAGTTTCGGGGAGAACAGGGTTGAATTGGGTGCGAATTTGTTAGTTTAATCGTCCACATACAGTACTGTTTCGCTGTATCACAGCTGATCAGTGCGGCTATGTTTACGTTATTCCATTTAAAGATCTGAGAGACTTCACGTTCGGTTGAGAAGGCCTTCTCTCTGTAAATAGAGGGAATGCCTCTTGGGGTTGAGTGTCATTAGTCTCTAGGATCTTCGAGTAATATAACGTTGCTTTATTTTAATTGCTTTTCTCGATTTTTTTTTATTTTTCTCTCTCTCTCTCCTGCACGTAACGCAACGTGATTTTATTTTAACATGTATATATTTTCATATTTTCGATTCCCCACTTTTTTTATATATAAAAAAAAGTTCCTCGATTGAGTTTTGAGAAAGCGAGGGCGAAACCGGTCAGCTGACCCCCCCCCCTCTTTCTCCCTCTTCTCTTTGTCATCTCTTTTACTTTATTTTAAAATGTTTTTAATCATGAATTATAAAAGTCTACTCTTTATGATTCGATATTTAATACTCCACAAAGAAGCATGACACGTATATTAATGAATTCACAAATGAATGTATATACATATATAAACGCGCAGGGGTATGCGCACGCGCGCACAGGAACACGCCTCATGTGAAAATAAGAAATCACAGGTTTAAACCAATATATACACATGCACACACGCAACACACAACTCCCGCCCTATCACACACACACACACGCACACACACACACACACACATGTGAAAGAAGAAATCACAGATCTTGACCCACACACACGCACACAACACAGAACTGTCGCCTTAACACACCAGCACACATTGACACACACATACACACACACACATCAAAAAAAGAAAGAAACTCATAAAACCCCATAAAAATAGTCACTAAATAGACTCAAAGCCCCGTCACTCACTAAATAGACTTAACTCTAACCCATAGAACTCCTGGCCTATCGCACCGCATACCGGTGACAAAAAATCTCAGATTGGCATTTCTCTGACAAACACGATCAGTGGAGGCAGAGATAAAATGTTTTCCAAAAAAGAAATTCCAAACTTTTAACTAAAAAAATCTTAATATAAAAATATCTGAAGAGAGCTAGACAAGGCTTGAAACGCGTTATAAAAATATTTTAAAATAGTAAAAAGAATGATTAAAGTCTGAAAAACCTACAATTGTTGATCGCTACACTCTTTTAAATATACATTGTTCTCTCGTTGGAACTACACAACCATCACTTTATAAATATAAATAAATAAATATATATATATATATATATATAGATAGATAGATAGATAGATAGAGAGAGAGAGAGAGAGAGAGAGAGATACAGGGTCTCCGTAAAGTTACTATACAGTCTTATTGTTTTATTGTATTATATTTGTATTAATAGATAATATTTATTTTTTTTTTACAGGTTTATTTAATCAAGCATGTCACGCAAGCTAACTTTGGAAGAGCGCAAATTTATTTTGAATGTATTGGAACTGAAGGCCTCCAATTTGAATATTTGTCATAGAAATTGTTTGCCTTGATTGTTACAGTCTTTTCGGATGTAACACGTGTATTTTCTGAGATTTTTATAAACATAAACGTGTTATTTCTTTTTTATTTCTTTTGCTACAAATAAATATTTTAATACAATATCTTACTGTACTGTTAATATATTACAGGGTGTCTGTATAGTAACTTTACGGACACCCTGTATATACTTATTTTAAAAATAAGTGCGTGTAAACCAAAAATATATTTATACCCACCAATCACATACAGATAGGCTAATGCAATTTTTTACTTTATTTTAGGATTTATGCGTAGAATTATTCAGTACGTATATAGATTAATACAAATTTAAAAGTTTGAGAACGCGACGATAGGTAAGATAGGTATGTTGGCATCAAGAGTTACCTATGGGGAGATCGATCGTAGAGTGGGCTGTGAGCAGCCAGCACATTCAATTGACACATCGACGTGACACAAATTAAATTATGTTCGATTTTAATGCTAGCGCATAAAGAACGTTTCTCTGGAGATTTTTGATGCACAACGTGAAATAACATTCACAAGACATGTTATATATATATATATATATATATATATATATATATATATATATAACATGTCTTGTAAATGTAATATATATATATATATATAAAAGTGAACGTGTCTGTCTGTCTGTCCGTGTGTCTGTGTGTCTGTCTGTCTGTGTACATTTCCCTACGCAATAACTCTGTCAATTTTTAGTCTATAGACTCGAAATTTGAAATACCGGGTACTGAG
>NC_136525.1:2020000-2077500 GCF_053919585.1 Euprymna scolopes
ACCTAGCATTAAAAGTAATTATATATATATACTAGCATTTCAGCCCGGCGTTGTTCGGGTGTTTGTATGTGTATCTTGAGCAAAAAAAAAAAAAAATAGAAAAAGAAGTAGTAGAAGGAAGGCAGGCTCGAACCCGTACTGCGAAGGAGGAAGAGAGCGAGAAAAAAATTCTGACGTCTTTGCTTTTACGACCACCGCCAAACCGGAAGTGACGTAGGTTTAAATTAAGGCTAGACAATCAAAGGGAGAGGATGGCTTTAAAAAATATCGGCGAAAAAAACGACCTCACCTCTGTAGAAAAGTACCCAGTTTAAGATGAAGATATCAATGTTTTTAGCCAATTTTTCGGTATGTGTCGTCTGAAAGGTCGAACTTAAAAACGATACTGATCTTGCTAAAATCCGTCGCCTTTGTCGAAATTTTTAGGCAGACATGCAAACATACATACATACATAATACATACATTTATATATTGGTAACTAACAATTTTCGACTCAAACCGATTAAAAAGCCAGCCCTATCTCTAAATACACTTTATGTAAAATTTCAAATGTTTGGACCAGAAATTGTCTTAGTAAATTGGTAGAGACCGCAGAGGTCATTTTTTTAAAATTTGACCCTTATTATGACTTCTTAACATTTATTGTTTTGGGCTCAAATACAGTTATTAAATTAGATCCATGCCCAAGGAATCTATATCTAAAATTTCAATTGTTTATACTCAAAATTGTCGGAGGAGTTTGGTAGAGTTCTCAAAGACCAAATCGTTGAACTTTGACCCTTTAACAGTCAAATTTTTGTGCCGAAAACAGATTACAAAGCTTTTCCCAAATCTCAGTACTCTATATAAAATTTCGAGTCTGAAGACTTAAAATTGACAGAGTTATTGCGTAGGGAAATGTACAGAGACACACACAGAGACACACAGAGACACACACAGAGACACGTTCACTTTTATATATATATATATATATATATATATATATATATATATATATATATATATAAAACATGTGTAAACAAATCGAGCGGGTTTCAATCTTGGCTTGAGGTAGTTGCCTGTCTAGCCGCACTGATGAGCTGTGAAACAGCGAAACAGTACTGTATGTGGATGACTATATATATATATATACCGGATGTCGAAAAGCGAAGCCCACTGTTTGTTTGTAAACAAACTGACAGTTTGAGCACTGTGCGTCGGGCAAATACTAATTTAATAAGCATTTGAGGAGATATATTGACGGGCACTGATTCCTGGTCCGATGGTTAGAGCTGCCGACTGTCAACACGATGGTTGTAGGTTCGATCCACGGCTGGGAAAAGGTGCTAGTCTAGCCGCACTGATGAGTTGTGATACAACGAAACAGGACTGTATGTGGATGACTATATATATGTATATGGTAATTCACATACAGTATCGTTTAGCTGTTTCACAGCTCATCAACGTGGCTAGACAAGCAACTACCTCAAGCCAGAATCGAAATCCAAACGACAGTCGAAGCTTCTAAGCGTTGCGCTATTTGGCTGCTGCTGTGGGGGCAGTGAATTAACAATGTTTTGATATTGTCCGAAATACCTAAGCTCAATTTGTTTACACAAACAGCATCGCTTCATAAGCTAATGGTATTTTGTATCTCATTTCACAATATGTTCGAACCAAGATAGGGGGCATTATATATATATATATATATATATATATATAAGGCTATATGTTAGTCTTCATATTTTTAAATACTATATCCTACGAAACTAAATGTCGTAGAGTGGTCTCAGGGGCCTCAAATGATTGGATTGTTATTGACCGTTCTTTTTTGGGTTTTTAGTCGGTTACAATTATTTTTGAGGATGAAAAAGTGGTCAAAATTTAAAAAATAGTTTTCATCTCAGTTTATTTTTTCATTTTTAAATTGTAGTCAGTTCATATGAGTGTCACGTTGGTACAGCCATAACGTCACCAGCTTTGAATGCTAGAGTTTTGCTTTCGGTTTCGATTCTAGCTGATGGCACCCAAATTCTTTCTTTTTACTTTTGAAGTCACGACTCTCTTATAATATATACGATATCTGGACGAATCAAAATTGTTTTAAAACAATTATGTCTTCTTTTCAGAACGTTGAATGCAAGATAAAAATAAAGAAAATTCACAAATTTTCTTATATTAATTCAAGCTAGGTCGGAAACCTACTGAAATAGGTCGCGATATCAACGAAGTGTTTTGCACAAGAACGACTAATGAACGTACATTTTTTTTATTTATTTTTTTTTTTATTACATTTTCACCCCAAACAAGGCACATTGCAACTTTGGTGTAGGGAGCTACTATCAGGGGCAGCAACTACTGGGGCACTATGTTGGGATTTGGGCAGCAAGATGTCGATTCACGTTACACTTGAACTTCTGCATGTCAGTACAGTTAGGGAAGCAGGGACCTGGAATGGAATTCCAGAGTCTAGCGGTTCTGGGGAAGAAACTACTGGAGTAGAAAGATCTTTTACATCTAGGGATCTCTACTGTGTGAGGGTGGGATTTAGTTGCCTGTCGGCTTTATCGAGGGTGTCTACGTCATGGGGGCACAAGTGTCTGCAGTTCGTCAGAGCATTCACCATTTAAATACTTGTAGAACAGGCAGAGGGATGCAACGTTTCGTCGATAGGATTCCTCAGGCTTATCTAGAGTGGATGAAACGCCGAATATTCAGTGTAGCTTAATTGCCATATATATTTTATAAATTACTAACTAGCTCTACCTACGTATTGAGCACTTTTAAAGTAATTACTTAAAGCTTACGCATAAATCTATATTTTCGTATATTAATTTTATGTGAGTAAATAAAGTAGTTATACATATATATATATATATATATAATAAAAGATTAAATATATTTTAACTCTTTTTCAAAGTGTTTTTAACATGTTTTATTAACTGTTTGCTCGTATATATATATATATATATATATATATATATATATATAATACGAAAGTATAAATTTATGCGTAAACTTTAAGTATTTACTTCGACAGTGCTCAATACGTAGGTAGAGCTAGTTAGTAAGATGGCGATTAAGCAACACTGAATATTCCGCGTTTCATCCACTCTAGGATTCTTCAGCCTAAAGAATCCTAGAGTTGATGAACCGCGGAATATTCAGTGTAGCTTAATCGCCATATATATTTTGTAACTTACTTACTATATATATATATATATATACGAGCAAACAATTAATAAAACATGTTAAAAAACACTTTGAACTGAGTTAAAACCATATTTAATCTGAAATGGAAACACTAGATAAGTGGATAGTCCTTAATCCGCGGAGTTTCGAAGAAATACTTTCCTCCTCATCAGAGGGTAGGAATTAGTAAAATGCGGGATCGGATTTTGCATGCAAAAGTATTTAAGGAAACAACAAGTAAGTTAAAGATCTTACTTGATAACAAAAAGTGAAGCAAAGGGAATATTGTGAAAAAAAAGGTGATTACACGGGAATGGATAGTCTGGTGGAAGATAAATAATCCAGTGACGTTAAAATCCAAATGTAAAACTTCAAGAAAGTTAATTAAATTTCCATTTGCACAAGTAAAATCCAAGGAAATCCCGTAATTGGAAGATGGTCCAAAATAATCCAAAGGCAGAAATCCATGGAATAATTCACAAAAATGTGTACAAGGGAAAAAAGGAAAAATGTCAAATTTGTGAATTTTGACCCCTTGACAGCTAAATTTTTGGCCCAAATCCTAATAAAAAGATTTTCCCAAATCTCAAGATCATTTATGTCAAATCTCGAATCTATAGACTGAAAGTTGACAGAGTAGTTTGGTAGGGAAGTGTACACACACAGACACACAGACGGACGGACAATTTCATTTTTATAAATATATAGATATATATGTGTGTATGTGGTTATAACTTATCATCGTTGTCTTTAATTTCCGCTTCATTATCTGCGTTTCTATCGAACGCACACACACACACACGCACGCACACACACACACACACACACATATATATATATATATATATATATATATATATATATATATATATATATACAGCCAATTTATTATACATTCGTTTATACATATATGAAGGGAGGGACTTAGCGTCGGACATTAATCCATTTGCTTCGCGCGATGTTTCCGCACTTTTTGTTTTCTGTTCTTTCTGCCGTTACATACGCATGCGCACTCGTATAATTCTATTTAATTCGCATGTTTTACGAACAAAACAAAAAATGTGCACATTCGTTCCGATTTCACTTTTCATGTTTTTTTTGTTGTGTCTTTTTTTTTTTTTTTTTTGCTTAAGTTTTCGGAATATTTTCTATTTGTTCTCAGACTAGCTTGCGAGATTTTGGACTCCTATTCAATTTATTCAATGTTCACTTATTTTTTTTCATTTCGTTGCTCTGTGGAATTTGAAAGAAGTAAAAAGAGCTAAGCAATATAATAAAAACGGAGTTAGTATATCCTCAAAGAAATGCATACCATCTGACACCTAACCTTGATTCGTTCGATAAAATAATGTAGTTTGCTTGAAACATTGTGTCTAATATATATATGTATATTCCTTAAACTCCAAAACTAAAACATTACCGACATACCAAGCGCCCCCTCCCACCTTCCCCCCTTGTTCCCTTCCTCTCTTTCTTCCGCCCCCCCCCCGACCTCATTCACTCTTTCATCCCATAATAACGAACATTTCTGTAAAAGTCTGAGGAAGCTACAGACGACCAAAAAAAAAACAGCTGGGTAGCTGAAACAATAATGTAACTTAATAGAAAGATACGGTAATAAAAAAATAAAACGCATATTTGCTCTACAACAGTATTGAGCACTTTCTTCAGTTTTTATTAATTACCATTTCCACTAAATATATATATATACATATATATATATATATATAGAGAGAGAGAGAGAGAGAGAAAGAGATAGATAGATAGATAGATAGATAGATAGATAGATAGATAGATAGATAGATAGATAGACGTATATATGTAGCTTAGAGCGTTGGAGGAAAAGAGCGAGCGAAATTCTATGAGAGGAGACGTATCTGGACATTATAAAGCTATAGTATAGTGTACTTTGAAAATGCAGTATTATAGCCTTATAACTACCCACCCAGTCCCACCCCTTTCGCCTTAAATCACCACCATAATATCCCTCGCAAAAGTATATACTAATTAATAATACTGTTGTCATCTCGCTTGCATCTGTAAAAAAATGCCCCTACATAGATAATAGACACCTTACACGCCGTTAAATTTATAACCACCACACATCCAGTTAAGCCCCAACTTTAACCCTAAAACATATACTAAATACACTTAAGACTATGATAAAGACTCTATACTCCTTTCTGCGTTACACTATATATAATACGCTCCTCCTTTATTTAGAATTCACCCCCCCCCAACATCATCTAACATCTTCTCTACTCTTCTAATGAGAAGCATTAGGCTTTTTTTTTTACACAGTGATCACCACTTATCAAGGCCCGGAAGCCACTCAGGGATAAGGGTTATTGCAAGTACATTACGTTAGTGTGGAGATTTGATGAAGTGTTTAATTAAGGGGGCGGCTCATTAGGAATTTGTTAACATTGGACTTGAAGACATCCAAGTTGTAGTCCGGAGAGAAGCAGGCAGACGGAACAGAGTTCCACAGGCGTGCAGTTCTAAGAAAGAAGCTTTGTTCATGGAATCCGCGTTTTGATTTAGGCACAGATATAGAGTGGGGAAAATTGTTCACAGTGGATTCAGCTAGACGGGTGTTTTTCGTGAAAGATTGGCGAGGGGGGACCAGAGATTGGAGTTCAGACGAGCACCTGCCATGGACGAAACGCCTTGACATAAAGAGTCCCTTCTACCTCCCAACTAATCGATTGTATTCCCTTATTGAATAAATGAAACAATCTATATCCACCAATATATAGTTCTGTGACTTCATTTCGCACTCCTATTGTTTTCATATGTATATATATACATGGCATGTCTATAGATAATTTAATTTTATCCACGTAGAAAATATTTAAATAAATATTTAAATAATAAATTAATGATACATCCCAAAAATGTGGGGCGACTAGAATATAAACAAAGGGCAGATAACTTCTCCCTTCAAATCACTCACAGTATCGTTTATAAAAAATTAAATAAATAAATAAACAATCTTACATTTAAAAGCGATAAAAACCGTGCATAGAATTGTTGGGATCTTGTGCTCCGGTGATAAAACATCAGGCTACGTATCGAGCCTCAATTATCGAGTCTCAATTAGTTTAGCTATGCTGACGAGAAGTGAAACTTCGAAACATTTAATGTCTATAGATAACTTAATTTTATGCATGTAGAAAATACTTAAATAAATATTTAAATAATAAAAGTAATTATATATATATACATATACATATATATATATATATATATATATATATATATATATATATATATATATATATACTAGTAGGGAAACCTGATGTTGCCCGGGATTGAATGATAATCAACAAATATTTCACTCTCAAATATTTTATCGTCATCAAAATCGATGAAATTGTCCATTTTTCAATCAAATCGATTGCTCGCTTGCTCTAGTTTAGAACCCATTATGGTGCACCGAGAGGAATTTTCACAAGGCTACCCGCAGTGACTAACTTCATAATACATTGGAGTTTACATTGCACTGTAGAGAACCTACTGTTTATTTTAGAAAATTATTTTTATATAATGCTTTGAATTTTAATATAAAATTCAAAGTCAAGCGTCATGCTTCAGTTGTGCTCTAAACAGAAACATTCATTTCGAACGCACCTCTGTTATATCAAAGAACATCTACAGAATGCCAACATCAATATATTACATATGAATTAGTAACCTGTGGAATTTCCGCTAGTAATAATAAATACTCACTATGCATGAATGATATCATGTTAAAACATTTTTGACAACCGGGAAACACCGGGCGGCCTGCTAGTTTAAAATAAACTCTAACAATGCTATTATAAACTTAAGCGTGACAGACCAACGTACGGAGCAATTTTAGTATCGTTTACTTGTTTGAAAGTTAACGTATTCTCTTCAAAGAATTCGCAAAAACAACAAAAAAATTAAAGATACGCGTCTGGTAGTAGCACTTTGTAAAATTGTATTTAAATTCAACACGGCCGGTGATGGTGTATTTTCCTTTCGATGCAATCCTTGTCATAAAAAAAAATACGATAGCTCTTTCATTATCAGTGGTTATTGATTATTTTGTTGCGTTTTATTTTGTTTTGGGTTGGATGGGTGGCGTTCTAAGAAGCTTTCAGATCTGGTAATCAAGATGAAACTTAAGTATACGTAAAAAAGAACATAGAGAGAGAGGAATGAAGAGAGAGAGAGTGAGAGAGGATCGGAGAGAGAGGGGGGAAAGAGAGGAGGGAGATAGAGAAAAGGAAGAAAGAGAAAAGGAGGGGAGAGAAAGAGGAGGGAAGAGAGAGAGGACGGGAGAGAGAGAGAGAGAGAGTAGGGAGGAGCGAGAGAAAGGAAGGGAGCGAGAGAGGAGGGAAGAAAGTGAGAGAGAGAGAGGAAGGGAGATAGAGGGGAGGGAAGAGAGAAAGGAGGGAAGAGAGAAGGAGGAGAAGAGAGAGTAAGAGAGAGGGAGAGGATGGAAGACAGAGAGGAGGGAAGAGGGAGAGGAGGGAAGAAAGAGAGGAGGGAAGAGAGAGAGGAGGGAAGAGAGAGAGGGAGGAGGGAGAGAGATAAGAGAGACAGGAGGGAGATAGAGAGAGGAGGGGAGAGAGAGGAGAAGAGAGAGCGAGTGAGAGGAGGAGAGAGAGAGAGAAGGGGAGAGAGAGAGGAGGGGAGAGAGAGAGGAGGGGAGATAGGGGAAGGGAGGAAGAGAGGGAGGAAGAGGGAGAGGAAGGGATACAGAGAGGAAGGGAGAGAGCGAGGACAGAGAGAGCAGGAGAGAGAGAAAGGGAGAGAGAGAGCGAGCGAGAGAGAGAGAGAGAGAGAAAGAAAGAGAGAGAGAATCCTCTGTTAAAGTGTGAAGCTATATCACGCACAATCATCCTTTTGCACTTATGTGAGATCGGTACGGTTTGGTAGATTGCCAATTTTATTATAACGTTTTATGAATATTATTTTTATTTATTATTTTTAAATGCTTTTTTTTTTAGGAGGAAAGGACGCAAAGAAGCTTCCATCTTTCTAATGAAGATAACACGTGCGTAGACATAAAACAAATTTTCAAAGATATAAATATTTATTCAAGTAAAATTTATCGCGTAACTCAATAACTTTCTCCTTTCAACATTATCTCAAAAATAATATATTACTCTTAAGAACACATTATTTGGATTACGCGGTCGATGTAACCTACGACCTTCTTCAGGTGTTTAACCACTGTTAGAGTACTTGGGGGAAAAAGTCAGTCGCATAATCGTATCTCCTGCGAATTAAAGGTTTAATTCTCAGCGTGGACGGTCGAAAATACAATTGAGGATTACTCGGGGCTTTCATCCAGTGATGGCTGACGGAACGAGAACACGATACCCCCGTGGATTAAATAAAGCTTTTCTTTAGAAATTTCGTGCTGATTCCCGAGGTCGACAGAAAGATACATCAGTTCGACAAGTTACATTTGAAGAAGGTCGGGGGTTATATCAACAGAAAGAAGAATCCATGCAACTATAAAGTACTTTTATTATGATCATTGGATCGATTACGGCGTATGACGTCCGCCACAAGAACTAAGCTGTTCGAAAAACCACATTATATGATTTACTTATAGTGGCGAAGGCTGCGTGCAGAACCAACCACACTTTTTCATACAACTGCTAATCTCAGTCGGTGCAATAACTGTCAAAGACAATTTTACATCAGAGTGTTCCTTCTCCTAAATGCATGTCTTAACGAAGACTGAGGATATATCTCTCCCAGTCGAAAAAAACGCGCCTCTTGATACAAAACTGGAAACTTCAACATTCCGGTGCGATATATACAGCGCCTCCCTCCATCCACCATCCAGCGCGGCCGTAGCCGAGATTGAACTCACTGCACGAGTTTGTAGTGTACCTATTTACTATGCCTCCCCACGGGACAGAGTTAGACACCAGGGTCGTTTTTTAACGTAGAGAAAAGGTACAAAAATAAAAATTGTCTCAGTCGTGAAGGATTTCTCCTCCACCGAAAGAGAACAAGAAATAGAAGTGCAGCATCTGAAGAACAGATACTACACTTTGATCTTGTCCCGAAGGCCAAGAAAAATGGTATTTATTTGCTCCCCCACCGAGCAAATTAGGCACAAGGCCGATTTTTAAAGTGAGGAGTGAAGGGGAAACGGGGACCAACTCCCCGGGGAATAGGGGAGCTGGATAGTGACAATTGGTATGAAGGGTTGCCCCTACATTGACCAAGGTCTTATATGTGGAGTTGCCCCCACATATGGTCTTTGCTTGCAGTATCTGCCGATACTACACTTTGATCTTGTCCCGAAGGCCAAGAAAAATGATGTTTGTAGTGTACCTATTTACTATGCCTCCCCACGGGACAGAGTTAGACACCAGGGTCGTTTTTTAACGTGGAGAAAAGGTACAAAAATAAAAATTGTCTCAGTCGTGAAGGATTTCTCCTCCACCGAAAGAGAACAAGAAACAGAGCTGCAGCATCTGAAAAACAGATACTACACTTTGATCTTGACCAAAAGGCTTGTAGTGTAATTCAAATCTTGTTAGTAGCTGAATACTTGATGCTTTACAAGGGCTATCAGGGGTATTTTTTATCGTGATGCCATCACTATACGGGTTGCCTATTACGGCTTAAGAGAGTCTCATCTACCCCCGAGAGAAGGATAGACTACGCCAGTTTCTAAATCTGGTATTTTACTTCGTGGAACATACAGCGCCTCGCCTTCCCAAATGGTTACTCATCTGGTACTAGCCGGCTCAACGTTGCTTAACTTCGGTGATCTGGTGAGAACCGGTGTGTCAAGTGAATGTGCCGTATACAGCGCCTACTCTTCCCAAATGGTCACCCATGTAGTACTGGCCAGGCTTATCGTGTGCTTAACTTCTGCGATATGGCGAAAACCTATGTTTCAACGTGATTACGTCATATATATAATGTAATACAATAAAAATATTTCTATCTTTAATTTTTTTTTATATTTTTAAAAACTTTTTAATCAATGTTCACCCCAAACAAGGCACGGTGCAACTTTGATATAGAGGGGGTGCTAGCTGGGACATAATTTGAATATAGCAATATGTAGGGAGTTGAGCAGCAAGATGTCTGTTTACATTACACTTGAACTTCTGCATGTCAGTACAGTCGGGGAAGCAGGAACCCGGAAGGGAATTTCAAAGTCTGGCAGTCCTAGGAGAGAAAATAATCGCGTAGAATGATTTCTTGCGTCTGGGGATTTCTAATGTGTAGGGGTGGGATTTTGCTGCTTGTCGGGTTTGTCGAGGGGGTACAAGAGCTCGTAGTTCGTCGGAGCATCTACAATTAAAATACTTATAAAACGGGCAGAGGGATGCAACATTGCGTCGATGGGACAACGGTTGACGTCTAGATGACAGTGCGGGACCTATTAGGTTGGCGACTCTCTTTTAAACCCGGTTTTAGAGTGGGAGACTAGTAGCAGATGTACCAGTCCAAATGTGGCAAAAACATACTCCATACATGGGCGAATGGTATCCTTGTAGATGTACAGGATATTTTTAGACGTAAGTAACTTTCTAGCACGGTAGAGAGAGCCCACTTTTGCAGCAGCTTTAGTAATGTCCTCAATGTAACTGTTTAAACTCATGTTCCCTGTGAACGTTAAGTTGGGGAGCTTGAACGAAGTACTATCAGATAATGTATCTTTAATTATGGCTATTAGTGGCTTAGAAGATTTCTTGTAGTTATTAGAGGAAAGGGTCTTGGCAGCATTGAATGTTAATCTCCATTTTTGTTCCCATTTCAGTACAAACTAGAGGTATTTCTCTAGGGTGTTCGTTATTGCATTAGATATGTGTTCATTCGTTTTCCCCTCGCGTCTATTATAGAGCGTGATGTCGTTAGCAAATATAACCATCTCGGAGAAAATTGAAGCCATTATCACTCGACGATCAGTAAATTCTCGCATATAAAATCAACAGTAGGTTCTCTGATATGACAGGGGAGCGTTCGAAGAGAATGTTTCTGTTTAAAGCCCAATTTCACAATAATACTTGATTCTTTTTATTTTAAACTTAAATTCAAGCCATTATCACCGCACAAGCAGTAATGCCAGGCATATAAAATCAACAGTAATTCTTTGATGCGACAACGGCGCGTTCGAAATGAATTGTTCTGTTTGGAGCACAATTGAAACATGATGCTTGACTTCTACATTTTAAACTTTAATCCAAACTGTTATATATAAAAATAATTTCTCTACAGTGCAATGTAGACCACAAAATATTGTGAACTTGTCACTGCGAGAGGCATGTTAAGCTTGCTATAGCTGCCTCGCGATGGGTCCCAAATTAGAGCAGGCAATCATCAATTTCGATGACAATAAAAATATGGGAGTATGAAGCAATCCGGGACAACGTCGGGTCACTTTGCTAGTTTTGAACATTTGTTAGAGTTTATTTACACGAGGAAGTATCCTTATTCCGTGTTTCCCTAACAAACCTCTGCACAAAGAGACCGAAGGCATTTGGGGATAAAAACCCTTATAAAGAAGAACCGAGGACACTCGACCATTAAAATTACTTTATGTGTATACTTGGTACGTGCAAAATGAATGCCGATGCTCAAAGTGCATAAACATTTTGACCCCTGCCTTTACTTAAAAACTCACCAAAAATCAGCAAATTAACCAATTTTAATGAAATTTTCAGTATTTAGCATATAATGATCGTGGAATATATTGAACCCATTATTTTTATTTAACTCTGAGTTGAAATGTATTATTTTGTTTAAACAAAAAATACCTTTACTAAAGTTATAATTTTTAGTAATAAATAAAAAACGCAAGAATTTACTCTTGCTTTTTTTTATATGTAAATAAAGCATCGTAATTTGTAACAATAAAAATAAAATAATTTTTACAGGAACATTATGAAAAAAAGCCCCTAAAGTCCGTATTAATGAATTCGATATAACTCGAAGAAAAATGAATTTCTCGAACTACCGATATTACCATTGAATTAAGCATTATTCATTAAATATTTTCACACAAAAACAATTATAATAGCAAAAATATTTCTACTTTTTTTTTAAATTACATATTTCGCATAATTTTTATATGCAAGATTTTAATAATTTCCTTGCTCGCAAGAATGTGAAACTTTCGGCGTAACATATTTTTTAAATAATCTCGAACTATAATTTAAAAAAAATTAATTTAAAAACAGGAACATAAAAAATAATTAAATTAAAAAATGATAAAAATTGATACAAGCGTTCAGAATAGGAATGTATGGATGCACGTCTGCATCTGGGCTTCCTTATAATCGTGTTAAATTTTTTTAGTTTTTTTTTTGCGTTTTTGGCGAAAGGTAAATTACTTGCGTTTTGAGGGCTAATTAAGTTTTTTTGCACAAACAACGTGTTTTTTTTTTATTTAATTTAATATCTTAGGACTTTACTTTACTAATTATCTTTGAAATAGACCTAGAAAACTTATATTTATCTTTTAAAGGATTTTTACAATGAATTTATTTAACTTCAAAATTTAGGTGAATTAGTTAGCTCGCCATGAAAACATTTTTCATAACATTTTTTTTTCACGTGTACAAATATTTTTTTTCCTTTAGGAAATTAACTTTAGTCTTTAATCTTTCAAATACAATCCAAAAATAGTCGGAAACCTACAAAAAAATTATGATAAATCGGCTTCCAAAACTAAGTCTCCCTATTTTTGCCCGCCCATTTTTTTTTTTTTACACAGTGATCACCACTTATCAAGGCCCGGAAGTCACTCAGGTATAAGGGTTATTGCAAGTACATTACGTTAGTGCGGAGATTTGATGAAGTGTTTACTTAAGGGGGCGCTTCATTAGGAATTTGTTAACATTGGACTTGAAGACATCCAAGTTGTAGTCCGGTGGGAAGCAGGCAGACGGAATAGAGTTTGCCCATACCCAGTGTTAACCATATTGAATTTTGTAAATAAATCTGCATTTCTGGGCAACGCCGGGACACGGGGAGGCAAGAAAATATGTGTGCGTCTGTGAGCGTATATAATCATATTTGCTTGAAGATGACGAACAATGATCGATGAGGTTTCATGTCTCTGAATGAGAAATGTTTCTGTTGGATTGATGCCACATACGAAATCGTTTACCAACTCGTAGTTACTCGACTGACATTTCATCCATTATCAAAGGTTTCCTAGTTTAGCGAGAAATCAATAATTATTTTCGTAAAAGAAAACTAGTAAAATATTTTAACTGTCAGAGTTTTAGCACATATACAATGCACTGGATAAGGCAGAAGACTGTTATATACTAGGAGAGTACGGCACAAGGACGAATATGTAATATTGTCGGGGGCTTCTGTATGACACGGATAAATGTATATATGATGCGTTTATATATTTGATCATCTAGATATGAATGTGTCTATTGATCGTCTAGTGATTTTTTTTAAACAGGACATATAAAATATTACATTATGGGATAAATAACATTCTCTGGGGTTTTACATCGGCCAATGGGAAAACATAACTGGTCCATCTTTGGTTTTGATTTGACGGATCCTCGGAGAAAGCTGCGAACGAAGACTCATACAACCCAAAGCCTCGGTGGTATATACAGCAGCTTTATTTTGGATGTTTCCCCCAGTAGAAAACTTATACTTCTGATCCTAGCTTTTTATTATGGGCATTTTAAACAAAACATATAACAATTATTACATTAAGCGACAAATAACATTCTCTGGGGTTTTACATCGGCCAATGGGAAAACGTCACTGGTCCATATTTGGTTTTGATTTGACGGATCCTCGGAGAAAGCTGCGAACAACTATTCATATGACCCGAAGCCTCGGTGGTATATACAGCAGCTTTATTTCGGACGTTTTCCCCCGTAGAAAAGTTTTAATGCTGATCCTAGTTTTTTTTTTTTTTTATTATGGGCATTTTTCTCTACTTTGGGCCATTACTGTTGACCAGGTTCTTTCTTCCTTTGACTACCGACCGCAGCGCTAACTTTCCGACTCCTAACTCTTGACTGTCTGATACGTGTCTTTCAAGCTCTCTTGTTACCTCATTAACTCCGCGTGACCAAAGACATACATCGAATGATCTACCTACGTCACGTATTTTGTTTGTATTCTAACATTTTTTCTATAAAAACACATTTTGTTTCTATTTGTCTAAGATTCCTTCTTGTCATTGTTTATAGAATCTACAGGGTGGTCAAAAAGTCAGGTAACATTTTAAAGAAAAACGATATTAGCAATACACGTATATTTAAGTACCATACATTGAAATATAAAATGAAACAAACATGAAATATGTTTATTTTGTTAATTGTCGTCCATTTCTCTCTATCAATCGCTGGAAGCGATTAACCACTGATTGTGTAACACGTGTAATCATGTCAGCTGATATCCGCGCAATCTCCTCTTCAATAAATAACTTTAAAGACGCTATTGTATCAGGCTTCTTGCCATAAACGCTATCCTTTACATAGCCCCAAAGCCAGAAATCAGGAGGGGTAAGATCCGGAGATCTGGCTGGCCATTCAACTGGGCCACGGCGACCAATCCATCGTTGTGGAAAAATTTCATCCAAGAAATAATATTAAACGAATAGAGATTATAATGGATCATATTGTTTTTTTCTACCTTTAACATGTTACCTGACTTTTTGACCACCCTGTAGTCAAGTTAAATTCCTAAAATGTCATTTAATCATAGTTATCCTTGAATTTCATTTTTCTATTTAAAACAAATCTCATTCAATAAACCCGGTAATAATAATAATCTTCTGACTCAGATAATTCGGCAATATTTCAGGTGAACTAATATGCAACATATATATATATATATATATATATATATATATATATATATATATATATATATATATATATATATATTCTGTAAGGTTTGACGAGGCTGTTGAATCATAAACATGGTCAAACATCCGAAACATATGTAACCAAACAGATAAAACGGTAATAAAAAAATGAAACATATATATATATATATATATATATATATATATATAGTTTTCCCCGTGCATGCTCATACTTTCCCTACACCGATGAAGACTGAAGGATCGGTCGAAAGATATGTACTTGTATAAGAAGTTTTTTTTAATTTTTTTTTTTTCATAATATTATTTTGTATTCCTGCACGTCACCAATTGAAAACGAATAAAGAAAAGTTGTAAGCTTTTATACTTTTCGTATTGCTTTTTATATATTTCCTTTCATATCCACTAACACGTGTTTCGTCGTCTACGACTCATCAGAGTGGCTGTATCTAGCGAGATTCGAAATCGGGACCCAACGGTAATGAGCCTAAACCCTTACCCCTGGACCATCTCGCCGACTGTCTGGATATATCGCGATTTACTTAGATGTTGTTTTGTTTTGGTTTTAGCGATATGTTTTGAATGAATTCAATTATTTACGAAAGTGCATTTTTACCTAAATGCGAGTTGGGAATAATTTTCCCTTTTAACCAATTTGGTACCCCCACATGGGGAGCGGTATATATATATTATTTTTAAAATATAATTATCCACTGACACGTGTTTCGTCATCTACGACTCATCAGAGTGGCTGTATCTAGCGAGATTCGAAATCGACCCCTGGACCATCTCCCCGACTGTCTGGATATATCGCGATTTACTTAGATGCTGTTTTGGTTTTAGCGATATGTTTTGAATGAATTCAATTATTTACGAAAGTGCATTTTTACCTAAATGCGAGTAAATCGCGATATATGGCTCGATCCCTTGATTTTTAATATTTCTGATAGTCATAAACGTCCTTCAGATAATTTGTGTCCGGAATGGTTGCATTTGCTTATAACACGATACTTTTTAATAGACATGTGGGAAAAACGAAAACAACGCAATCACATAAAATATATAAAACTACATTCAGATGTGGGCCAAAAATGGATGGTCATATTTATGTTACTAAGCTTCTTTCCTTAACTATAAAGCACCGGTTGCTACGATTTAAAAAAAAAACAAAAAATAAAACGCTACCTTAGCACTCACTGTTGAAACTCCTTAGCTTAACATTCACAGGAAACATGAATTGCAACAAATACATTGAGAACATAGCCACTGCTGCTAAGAAAAAAAAGGCGGGCTCTTGCTTGAAAGTTACTCACACCATAGAGTATCAAACAATTTTACAAGGTCACAATTCGTCCATGCAAGGAGTATTGCTGCTACATCTTGTCTGGTGTATCTGCCACTTGCCTTTCGCTCTTAAACAGGTTTAAAAAAAAAAAAGAGTCTCAAATCTCATAGGTCCCGCAGTGTCAGTCAACCTTCAACCTCTGTCCCATCCCTGCAATGCTGCATCTCTGTTCCTGTTTTTTTTACATAGGCATCACCACTTATTAAGGCCAAGAGGCCACTCGAGAATAAAGGGTTAAAGAGTGTACTGTAGGAATTGGACAATATAGTAATCGTTAGTATTGAAAATTTGGTAAATTTGTCAACTTCTATGGAACGGCTCATCAAAAACTTGTTTACGTTAGACTTGAAGACAACCATATTGTAGTCAGCTGGAAAGCAGGAAAACGGAAGACAATTCCATAGACGTGCAGTTCTAAGAAAGATGGAATCAACGTTTAAGTTTAGGCACAGATAAAGAGTGGGGGAAATTGTTGATAGTGTTTTCTGCTAGACAGGTGTTTCTTGTGAAAGCTTGCTGAGGGGGGGGGGCATAGATTGTAGCTCAGCCGTTTTCAGTTTTGAAGCTCGACCCTGCGGACGACAAATATCAGAAAATTGGCCCCAAAAATTAATTCCGTTTTAAAAGTACTTTAATAAAATTGTGCTCTCACGAACTCATAGCATTCGTGTCCCCCCGAGGCATATACTACCGACTAATCTGAAAAGCAACAAAATCCCTCGCTTTCACTGTTAAGATCCGTAGTCTTTGGAAAGACTTTTACTCGAATAGTTTCTGCCCTCGGACTGCTATACTTTGGAATTCCCTCCCTAACTGTTGCTTTTCTAGCGGTACTAAGATGCAGAATTTAATGTAATGTGAACAAACATCTAATTCATCTCCTCACATGACCCCAAGTAGACATGGTCCAAATAGTTGCCCCTTACGTCTAAATAACAATACTCTCTGTTTGGAGCGGATAGAAAAAAATGTGGTCATACACACACGCACACATATATTTTCTGAAAGCACTATATCAAGAATATACAGCTAACTAGACAACCTGTGGCTCGGCGTTGTCCAGGAAGCATCTTCAGCAAATATGCTTATCTCAGACATGTTTTTTTTTTGTGACTGAAATCCATCTTCTATATATCTCACCTGTTTGTTTAAATGTATGTATGTATGTATGTATGTATGTATGTATGTATGTATGCATGCTTAAAACTTTCAACAGAGGTGACGGATTTTCACGAGATCGACATAGTTTTGAAGCGTTACCCTTCGGACGTCAAATATCGAAAAATTGGCCCAAAACATTAATTCCTTCAACCTTAACTGAGAACTTTTCTACAGGGAGGAGTCGCTTTTCCTCTCTCTTTACGATTGACTAGCCTTAATTTAAACTTGTGTCACTTCCGGTTTAGCGATGGGCCCAACAATTAAGACGTCACGTTTTTCACGTTCTTTTCCTCCTTTGCGGTAGTTCGAGCCTGCCTGCCCACTACCACTTTTTTTTTTTATTTTACTCAACATACACCTCCAAACACCCGGGCAACACCGGGCACCCAAGCTAGTCTATAATATAAATCTCACATGTATGTTTTAATCTATGTATGTATGTATGCATAACTTTCGACAGAGGCTATGGATTTTCATTAGATTGGTACCGTTTTGAAGCTTGACCCTTCAAACAGCAAATATCGAAAAATTGGAAAAAAGCATTAATTCCTTCACCCATAATTGGGCACTTTTCTACAGGGAGGAGTCGCTTTTTTCGCCGATATTTTTGAAAGTCATAATCTCTTCTTGATTGTCTAGCCTTAAAATAAACATGCGCCACTTCGCTACTTTCAGTTTGGCGGTTGGCGCAACAGCAAAGACATCACGTTTTTTTTTACGTTTCTTTCCTTCTTCGCGTTAAGAGTTCGAGCTTGTCTGCCTACTACCATTTTTTTTTTTTTTTTTTTTTTGCTAAACACACTCCTCCAAACACCCGAGCTACGCCGGGCACCCAGGCTTGTTAATCTTAAATTAACAAATATAGATTAATAATAGATTTTCGTGATTTTATCTCTATATTCCTGGGCAAACGCCGGGATACGGGCACGCTGGCAATCTATATATTCTTCAAATAATTCTTTCAGAAAATGTGTGTGCGTACGCACTTGTGTGTGTGTGTATATATATCTAAATTTGGGCTTTCGTTAAGAGTGGCACTTCTTTGTTTAAAAAGCCATTCGGCGGAAGTAACGTCAGACAAATTTTAAGGTACGGATGACTAACACTGTATATAATGTATTTTTTTTTTTAATAAAATAAATACAGTAGTATACACATTATATACAGTATTGGTCATCCGTACCTAAAAATTTCTCTGACGTCACTTCCGCCGAATGGCTTTTTAAACAAAGAAGTGCAACACTTAACGACGAATAATGAACGATAGAAGTGTCTTTGTACGAGCCTTTTTTTATGACCGAACGAGAAAAGGTTTCGTTGGATAAATGCCACAAACAAAATCGTGGTGTGAGCGACTGACACCTTATCCACTATCAAGAGTTTCTTATTGAGCAAAAAAATCAATAATTATATTTATTTTCGCTAAAAAAAAATATAATAAAATAAACACTCGTGTAGTATGTCATGGGTCGGATAGCCAGAGAACACAAATCATTTATAACTCGTTTAGCTACATCTGTTGTCCACAACCCCCTCTCTCTCTCTCTCTATCTCTCTCTCTCTCACCCTCTCTCTCTCTCTATCTCTCTCTGTCTATCTCTCTCTCTTTCTTTCTCTCTCTCTGTGCCTAAAACTAAACGCAAATTCCATGAACAATATTACTTATTTGGGTGTAAGGCAAGCTATCTTGGCGAAAAGAAGGAAAATCAGGTCTCGTAGTGTATACCAAACGCAAGGAAACAGAGTAGAAGCACTTAGAAACACTTCTAATAATCTGTTTTGACAATTGAATACTCTCATCCCCAATCCACGGTAATTTTAAATAAACCGGGCACTTCGCAGGCACAAACTTTTTGGAGTGATTAAAAACCATCAACATTCCTTTCAATACAGTCTTCAATAAGGTCTAAGGGATAACCATTATTGATAAATATTTCTCTGATCTTATCAAGTTCGGGGTCTAATCTATTAGGTGAACATATCATGAGAGCTCTATGTACCAACGTATTAATTAAGCCGACCTTAATTTTTTTTTTTTTTTAAATGTGCAAGTTAATGGACATCTGTTCCTTTGAATTTATACAGAAATATTCAGAATAAAGAAAACAAAACAAAATGTATTGAATTTATTTCATTGAAAATAAATCAAATTCTTTAAAGGTAATTCGTTTTAGCTTTAAAACGTTAAAAGAATTATTTGCTAAAATTGTTTTAAATTCGTTGTTATTTGTTTTATTTTGTTTTTTATTCATTTTATTCATTATGTTTTTTTTGTTTTGTTTTTTTTTTCAAATATTGTGGAAATTCCCCGAGTTCTGCTAGGTATTATGGCTCTCAAGGCGCTTTCATACAGGTTATCAAAAATCTGTGGTGTTCCCTAAATTGATCGATTGATTGGCTGTTTGTTTTACGGCATATCAACTCTTTTCAGATTATTAAATGCCAAATCGAGTTATTTTGAAGAAATTTTTTTTAATAGGATATATATATATATATATATATATATATATATATATATATATATATATATATATATATATATATATATATATATGCATAAGAAATGTAAAAATACCAGCGGTGGTTGACGTTATGTTTTAAGAAAAATAGAAAAACCGAATGAAATTATTAAAATAATCAACGTTTCAGAGGACATCTTCAGGATATTGAAGTAAAAATGCAAGAAAAGAAAAAAGTCATAGATCGTACGCATTTTTACTTCAATTATCCTGAAGATGTCCTCTGAAATAAGGACGAAACGTTGATTATTTTAATAATTTCATTCGGTTTTTCTATTTTTCTCAAAACATATATATATATATATATATATATATATATATATATATATATATATATTTTTCAAGTCTGTTTCTATTTAACCCACAGTTGGAACCCTAACAGGTACTACCACTCCGGGTCAGAGTGGACCTGGGAGCAATGGCAATTAAACGGTGGCTCTACACTCCCCAAAGTCCGTAAGCGAAGGCCTCACCATCGGATATAGTTTAAGGTCATATCCAGAACCAGTGTTCCCTGGAAGCTGAGTGACAACAAGTCTCCCCAGGTTTCCAGTACTCTCCACCTTTTTCGATAACATTTGCAAATAAATTTGCATTATCGCAACAGCTGCTTACCATTGATTTCTCGTTGGCAGTGGCCATTGGTCTTTACTCGAATCTGAGTGGCAATACGCCTCCGCAAAGGTCCCAGTTCTCTTCGCACTTATACAGTGGAGGTCTGGTCGGTGCTCACTCTGTTATATTAGCATGTTCTAAAAAGGGACAGATGTATTATGTGTATGTGTATATATTCTATAATTACGCAGGCTCCTAAAAGGGATACGTTATATAGGCAGGTGTATGAATACGTTCTATAAGTGAGGTTTATCTTTTTCTGTATATTTAGTTGATCGTCTAGTGTGTATATTTTAACATTTATGCAACAGTTCAAACAGGAAACAATTGACGTGGACGTATCGAAACAGTTGTAGACAAACAGTTCTTTTTAACAGATGTAAATAACACAAAACATACCTGAATTATTTACAAACATTTATTTTCATGATCCGGCCGGCATTTTCAGAGATTACAGGTTTGTATATCTTGGCTGCATGAAATGACGCCGCTCCCTGCGTCATGGAGATCAACTCCCGTTTTTGAGACGTCCGTTTTCTCTTATGTCCAGCTAACGACTGCCTAGAATCTCCCCAAATCTACATTTCCTCACGTGCCTCAGACCAACAGCTGATGTAACCCACATCTAGTTATTTGTTTATACAAACCAAAATCATGTTTGCATTTATTTTCTATTTTACCTTTTGCGATATTATATGTCAATCGTTTTTTCCCAATTTAATTGTTTATTTTTCTAATCATAATAATTGATCCAGCGACCAGCCGTCGCTCGAATCAAATAATAATAATAATAATAATAATAATAATAATAATAATAATAATAATAATGATAATAATAATGTTTTGACCCTTGGCCCTGCTTGCCACAGTTAATACAGATACTACGTTATGATCACAGTCCAAAGGGTCACAATATTACAACTCCTCGGACTTTCCTTTCTTTCCTCCTTGACTACCTGTACTATTTGGTTCACTCTTTTATTTGAGGAGGAGGGTAGATAGTGATGTAGTAATGGGGGATGGGGGTGGGGTTAAAGAAATGTCCTTGGTTCCATGTAGTGCTTCATGTTTTGCATTATTATTATTATTATTATTATTATTATTATTATTGTTATTATTGTTATTATTATTATTATTATTATTATTCTCTGTCTTCCCCCTTTTTTTCCTTTCTCCCTCCCCTTACTCCCCGTCTTTTTATTCATCCCCCTTTCTCGGTTCTTTTACCGATTCCAACGCAGATCAATAAGTTCATTTATTTTCCTATTTTCTACCTCCAGTTTCGAAATTCCATTCTTCATCGCAGTCTTAGAGATTTTCGGTTTTTTTTTCTTCCCCACAAAATGAAAGGACACAAGCGGCCTCGTCGTCGATCGCCTTTCTTCTCTCCTTTCGCGGGACTTTTGTTCTTGCGTCAATCCCGGCGGAGGCAGCAAAGCCCATTGTCAAAAAGGGCGCCACCTGGCGAATCAAACAAACACTTTCATCTAAACGCCACCTTCAGTGGCATTCACATATATTGATCAGATTAGACACAGCACACACGCCATGCACACATAACACATATCTATTATTTCTTGTACGTACGCATATAACATTATAATGTGATATAATATATTGTGTATAGATTTCAGTATTTATTTCATGCGCAATACACGCGCACGCACGCACACACACACACATATATATATATGTTTAAAGAAAAAATAGAAAAAACCGAATGAAATTATTAAAAAATCAACGTTTCGTCCTTGTCTCAGAGGACATCTTCAGGATAATTGAAATAAAAATGTGATAAAAGAAAAAGTCATAGATCGTGCGAAAAAAGACAGTTTTTTTTAAAATCCAACCCATGTCGGGAAAGGACGAATATGTGTGCGTGTCCTTTCCCGACATGGGTTGGATTTTAAAAAAACTGTCTTTTTTCGCACCATCTATGACTTTTTCTTTTATCACATTTTTATTTCAATTATCCTGAAGATGTCCTCTGAGACAAGGACGAAACGTTGATTTTTTAATAATTTCATTCGGTTTTTTCTATTTTTTCTTTAAACATAACGTCAACCACCGCTGGTACATTTTTTCATTCCTTATACATATATATATATATGTCGATGACTATATATATATATATATATATATATATATATATATATATAGTCATACTATGATACAACGAAACAGGATTGTATGTCGATGACTATATATATATATATATATAGTCATACTATGATTATATATATATATATATATATATATATATAGTCATCGACATACGCAATCCTGACCTGGGAGAGGTGCTAGTCTAGTGGCACTGATGAGTTGTGATACAACGAAACAGGATTGTATGTCGATGACTATATATATATATATATATATATATATATATATATATATATATATATATATAGTCATACTATGATTATATATATATATATAGTCATACAATCATCATAGGCATTATATATATATCATTATATATATATATATATATATATATATATATATATATATATATATATATAATATACAATCCTGTTTCGTTGTATCACAACTCATCAGTGCCACTAGACAAGCACCTCTCCCAGGCCAGGATTGAACCTAGAACCATCGCGTTGACAGTCAGCAGTTCTACCAAATGAGCCACGGGAGCGGCGCCCGTAAATAATCTCGCCAAATGTTTATTTGAACAAACATCTGTCCACCACATGTACAGTGTTCTAACCGCTTTGTTTATAAGCAAAGAGCGAGCGTCGCATATATATATATAATTCAAATACTCTTATATTCATATATATATATATATATATATATATATATATATATATATATATATATGAATATAAGAGTGTTTGAATTTTTTATATATTTTTTATTAGAGATTAATTTCTTTATTTCGCTGTGATTTCTCTTATGAAAAGAAAGGAGTTATGCGCCTTTTGTTTGTCTTTTTCTTCGCCCCCAAATCTTAGGACGTATTTTTTTACTTTTTATTATTTAAATATTAATTATAAATTATTAATTACTACGTGCATAAAAGTTAATAATAACAATTATATATATATATATGTATATATATTAGGATATTCGTATAAATGTTAATATTTATACATGCTTTAAGTTTATTATATCATTTCTTTAATTTATCCACATAATAATTACATTATTTATTAATTATTAATTATTAATTAATAATTACTACGTGCATAAAAGTAAGTCATCTATATACATGCGTGTTTCAGAGTTTACTCCTCATCAGTATAGCTAGACTTTTATTGCCAAAGGATCGAACCTACAACGGCTCGATAAGTAGTCTGGTGTTTTACCACGGGACTACCGGAGCTTAGACAATTTTATGCACGATTTTCATCGCTTATAAATCTAAGATTGTTTGAATTTTTTATTTAATTTTTATTAGCGATTAATTTTTTTATTTCGCTCCCTTAGCGATTTCTCTTATTATAAGAAAGGAGTTATTTGTCCTTTGTTTACCTTTTTCTTCGCCCAAATCTTAGCACGTTTTTTTTTTTTACGTTTTACTATTTAAATATTAATAATTGATTAATGATAACAAGTATATATATATATATATATATATATATATATATATATATATATATATATATATATATATATATATTAGGATATTCGTATAAATATTAATATTTATGCTTGCTTTAAGTTTATTATATCATTTCTTTAATTTATCCACATAATAATTATTTGAATGGTTCTGTGCTACGAAACAGGTGTTGTCAAAAATTGAATATCTTAACATGCTGAAAGAAATAAAAGGTGGTCAACATCTTCAAATTTAGTATATACATTTTTTGTCATTTATTTGTATATGCTCTGTTGATACATCGAATTCGTATACTAAAGTATTGGTATGAATAAAAGGTGAAATATAATTGAATAAGCATATATCCCTATAAACACACACACACAAACATATATATATGCACACACACACATATATATACATATATATATATATATATACAGACACAGACACACACATACACACATATATATATATATATATATATATATATATATATATATATATATATATATATATATATATATATATATATATGATTGTTGAGCTGGATTCAATCCGACGATATGAAATAGAATGGAGGTGGAAGGACCTGAATAATCAACGTTTCGCCCGATTTATGCGGGCTTCTTCAAGAGGGATATTCTTATTTTTAGACACCATCTTTTAAGTTACTACGCTATTTTATCCAAATTCAATTATCTCTAATTTAAAAAAAATAAAATAATAATAAAAAAACTTCCTTCGTAATCTTGTGTCATTTTATTTACTTAATCTATCACCGCTATATTTCCAGACGCAATGTTTTAATCTCTACGATATTTTAACTTTTAGACGTAATCCACCACACTAGTTTACTCTAATTTATTTTCTCTCATAAAATGTATATACATGTATATATGACATCTAATTTACATAAGGAAAACACGTTGCTCTCGCCCATCATTATATATAGCCTCGTCAATGACTATCCCTTTTGAAGAAGCCCGCATAAATCGGGCGAAACGTTAAGTTTTCAGGTCTTCCACCACCATTCTATTTCATATATATATATATATATATATATATATATATATATATATATATATATATATATATATATATATATCGGATTTTTAAATTTCAAATTGTATTTCAATTCCTTTTTACGGATTGATTGTTGCTATTTCTCCTGATGAGATAATGGCATAATAGATTCACTGATTGATATAATAATTAAGTGATTGGATTTGCGCTACGAAACAGGTACTGTCAAGAATTGTATAATTCAACTTAATTAAAGGAATAAATTATAAGATGGCAACATCATGAATTTTGGAATATAACTCTCTGTCATTTATTCTCTATATTGCTCTGTAATTACATTGAGCTTTTTATATAAGGATTGGTATATAATAAGAAAATATATTTCTACAGAAATATATATATATATATATATATATATATATATATATATATATATATATATATATATATGTGTGTGTTAAAATTATTGTCCATGATTAATGTCTATCTCAATAAAACCATCGTTTCCGAAACGATCGTACAATTTATTTACTTTGTTGTGTTCCTTCTTATGACACCGATTCTTAAGTTTTAATTTTAATTATAAATTATCAACCATCTTACTATATATATATATATATATATATATATATATATATGTGTGTGTGTGTGTGTGTATATATATATATATAAAGCTGAACGTATGTGTGTGTTTATTTTGTTTTTTGTACATAGGCGTCACCACTTATCAAGGCGGATATGCCACGCAAGGATAAGGGTTAAAGAGTGTAGAGTAGTCAAAAGGACAATATAGTAATCGATTGTAATGGAAGTTCGGTAAATTTGTTAACTTAAGTGGAACGGCTCATCAGAAACTTGTTCACGTTGGACTTGAAGACAACCATATTATAGACAGTTGGAAAGCAGGAAAACGGAAGCCAATTCCACAGGCGTGCAGTTCTAAGAAAGAAGCTTTGATCATGGAATCTATGTTTAGGTTTAGGCACAGATAAAGAGCGTGGAAAATTATTTGGTGATGGGGGACCATAGATGTGTGTCTGGTCACGAATAGGTTCCTATATGGTTGACTATTATAGAAAACTGATCACATATAATGATAGATGTCTCGAGACACAGAAATGGGTATGTTTGATCTGGCATAATAATGATTCATTAAAATTGTAGGGTCTGTGTTCGCGCCTGGTCCACAAAGTATGGAAATTTAAAAATTGAATTAAAAGTTTAAAAGATATAGATGCACATAATAATACGTTGACAAGTATGTTTTAACTTAAATAGGGATAGTATAATAACATTGTTTTTTAAAATGTGTGACTAAATTTCTTATATATATATATATATATATATATATATATATATATATATATATATAACTACTTTATAAAACTTAAAACTAATATACGAAAGTATAGATTTATGCGTAAATTTTAAGTATTTACTTCAAAAGTGCTCAATACGTAGGTAGAGCTAGTTAGTAATTTATAAAATGTATATGGCGATTAAGCTACACTGAATATTCCGCGTTTCATCCACTCTAGGATTCGTCAGGCTTATGCGCATAAGCCTCAAGAATCCTAGGGTGGATGAAACGCGGAATATTCAGTGTAGCTTAATCGCCATATATATTTTATAAATTACTATATATATATCGCCATATATATTTTATAAATTTATATATATATATATATATATATATATATATATATATATATATATATGAATATATAAAGAACTTAAAAATACGAAATCTTTTTTTCAAAAATTACTGGATTCAGTATTAAATGAGCCACAAATAGATTAATATTTTTTTTTAAATAATAAAGGAAAGACTGTGAAGGAGAGATTGTGAGAGGATGACGGCCGTTTTTATGTTTACAAAATTAATGTCTTATATTTGGGAGAATGAGACATAGATAGATAGATAGATAGATAGATAGATAGATAGATAGATATATTGATTGATTGATTGATTGATTGATTGATTGATATATAGATATGAATAGACTGAGACGGGGAGATTAGATAGATAGATAGATAGATAGATATAATAGAATGGAATAGATAGAAAGATATATATATAGATAGATAGAAAGATATATATATATATATATATATACTAGCGGGGGTACCCGGCGTTGCCCGATTGTTTGTTTCCGAGACGGGGGGGGTTAAAAAATGTTATGGTAGGTAAGTAGGAAGGATCAACCCCGGAGTCATGAGTAAAAGTAGGAAAATAAAGTGTGAAAAAAAAACAAAAAAAAAAACATCTGCAACGTGAACAGTTCGGCCACCAAGAAAAGTCCATTCCAGTTGTTTAGGAAAAAAAAAAAAAAACGACTACGGTAGGTCGGCGCGAACGTGAAAATATAATGTGAATTGTCCAGCACGCTAACCACTACGCCACAGAGCACTGCAGCTTAGTTTAATGATTTTAAATAACTTCACATGAAAGAACTACGAAGCCAAACCGGTGTTCTCTTCTCAACTGTTCCTTGTGAACGATCCCCAAACGGTGTTAAGTGGTGGCAGGGGGAGGAGGAATTTATTAGAGAGAAAATATTTTACCACTTCCATTGATCTTAACCGATTTTGGCCGTGACTTCTCAGCAGAAAAAGTATAGAAATCTAAGATTATCGAGGAATTTCAGAAATAATAAGCCTCAGATATTGTTCTGCCGTTTGTGCATATTATATTTGCATGAAATATCTTGAAATCCTATTAATGTCAAAATCAGACGGGAAAAAATGAGTTCATTTTATTTATATAGAGATAGATAGATAGATAGATAGATAGATAGATAGATCGAAATAGATAGATAGATAGATAGATAGATAGATACATATGAATAGACTGAGACGAGGAGATAGATAGATAGATAGATAGATAGATAGATAGATAGATAGATAAATGGATAGATGGTTTCTTGGTTGTTTTTGTTTTACGGCATATCAACCCTATTCAGGCTATTTAATGCCGAATCCAGTGATTTTGAAGAACAATTTTTTAATACAGTATATTTGTTTTATTTTTAAGTCGGTTTCTATTTAACCCATAGTTGGGACCTTAACAGGTACTACCAGACCGGATCAGAGTGGACCCGTGAGCAATGGCAATTAATGGGTGGCTCCACACTCCCCAAAGCCCGCAAGCTGGGGCCTAACCATCGGATATTGTTTAAGGTCATATCCAGAACCGATAGATAGATAAATAGATAGATAGATAGATAGATAGATAACCAGAGCGAGAGAGAGAGAGAGACAGACAGACAGACAGAGAGAGTCAATGTGTATGTGTGTAATTGTGTGTGTGTGTGTGTGTGTGTGTGTGTGTGTGTGTGTGTGTGTGTGTGTGAGTGTGTATAACAGTTTTCCCCCCAAATAACTGAATTTGATATTTAAAACAAAACAAACATCATGAATATATATATATATATATATATATATATATATATATATATATATATTACTGATGGGACGATTCCAATATTTTTCCCGATTCCGATACAATCACTGATTCCGATACAATTACCGATTCCAATTCCGTCCTTTATAAAACTGCAATTATTTAACTATAAGATTGTTATTTCCCCCGATTTTCGCATGCAGATATTTTCTTAAATGTCAAAATATTGTTGTGGAGGATGATCTATCGATTTTAGTTTTAATGTTATTTTGAAATCAATAAATAGTTATTATTTTATCATTATTACCAGCAATGGAAGATTTTACTTTAAACAAAATAAAATAAAAAGAGGCAATTAAAGGAATCGTTTTTGGCATCGGAAAATAGGCATGAAGTCTTTCGATTCCGATTAAGCGTCCCAGCACGAAAAACATATATGTGTGTGTCTGTGTGTGTGTGTGTGTCTGTGTATGTGTCTGTGTGTGTGTGTGTGTGTATGTGTGTGTGTCTGTGTGTATGTGTGTGTGTCTGTGTGTGTGTGTCTGTGTATGTGTTTGTGTATGTCTGTGTGTGTGTGTGTATGTGTGTGTGTGTGTGTGTGTGTGTGATATTATACAAAAACTTCAAAAATTAAACTTTTTTTCAAAAATTACTCGATTTAAGGCGCTTCTACAGAATTGGGACGAGATTTTGAAGTGGATAAATGAATTCATCAGGGTTTCTTTTTTTCGTATATTCTAATAAGTTACAATGGTAGTTTCCAAATTATACAGTCGAAATTACCCGACTATTATTGAATTATTATAAAAAAAACTTTAATCTTGTAAGCATGTGAAAAATTGCCGCTATTTTGTTTCAATCAAAACGGAAATTTACCTCTCTTTTGAACCCTTCTATGGTTGCACGATCGTTTTCATCAGATTCTATTTTTATCTTTTTTAATAAATAATTTTCTACCTTATCGATTTTCGTAATTTTTGCATATAATCATCTTAAAAATACGAGGAATAGATAAATACCATTGTTTTCATTTGAAATTCAGTATTAAGGTTTCCAAAAAAATTTCCCAATAGTGTAGAAGCGCCGAATTTCGAATTAAATAACACCAAAAGGGTTGATATGCCGTTAAACAAAACAACAAAATCAAACACTCGGAATAAATATTTGACGATATAAAGAACTTGCAAATAGTGTTGGTACTTTTACAGTTTATCCCCGAAAAGGAGACGCCATTTTTTCGCGCACCTGTTGTTAAAATCCGAGGGAGAAATCAGTATTTTAAACTACGACGGAAGCATTAAATAAATAACAAAAACATTAAACTAGATAATGGTTTTTCGGTTTCATTTAAATTAATTTTTTGCTGACTTTTCAAAGTTGCTATGATTTAAAGAAATGTTTCATTAAAATTATTTATTTATTAAAAAAAAAAATTTTTTTAATAAAAATCCAATGTTGCTTTCATTACAAAATTGTTTTATTAAAATTATATTTTTTTACGCAAACTTTTCGATAAATGTTTTTGCAATTATAGTTTGATAAATTTTTATGCAGTAAATGTTTTAGTTTTCAAATGGCGCTCGCCCAGTTTAAACAATTATGAATATGTAATTTTCATTTTTTTTTTTTTTAATAATAATGTCTTTTTCATTTTCTGTTTCTTATTGAAAAATATAGATATATATGTTTCATGAAAAACTTTTCTGTTTTCATTAATTAAATCGAAACATTTTCAATTCAACAATGGCGGATATATGTTCTCTCTCACGTTCTTTATTTACATTTTCCCCCATAATTCTTCCGGAAGTAATTAATATCTAGTTTAATTTTTTTTTTTTTTTGTTATTTTTTTCTAACTTCGGCCATAGTTGAAAATACTGATTTTTCCCAGGTGCGCGAAAAAATGTCGTCTCCATTTTCTGCGACAAACTGTAGAATTTACACCACAGTTTTTTTTTTTTTTTTTTTTTTTTTTAAATAGAAAAATAGGGACAGTGACGGAGGGAGTGACATACAAGACGTTTTTGTATTTACGAAGAATGAGAACAGAAGAAGAAGAAGAAGAAGAAGAAGAAGAAGAAGAAGAAGAAGAGGAAGAAGAGGAAGAAGAGGAAGAGCAACAACAACAACAACAACAACAAAGCGCGCACTCGCGAGAGAGAGAGAGAGAGAGAGCATAAAACTTTTCCGCAAAATTACAAGATTCGACATCAAACGCTTAAAAAGGGTTGATATGCCGCAAAACAAAATAACCAAACGAAAACTTATTATTCTCGGCTTCAATTGAATCCGTATCTAAATCGTTCGAGCAACCTTACGATGTTTCCCTATTTTATTTGTGTCGTTCCTAGAAATCCCGCAGATTGTATCGACTTCGATATTCTTCGTCGAACAAGACGAAGTCAAAATTATGGCTTCTGAATTTATTCATTTTTTTTTTTTTTTTTTTTTTCCCCTCTTCTCCTTCGCTTTTTTTCTTTTCTTTTTTTTTTCTGCGTCTTCGTCGATCTCTATCTGTTGGGCTCGGAAATAACACGTCGCTCTTCGCCGAGTCGATATGGTCTCGCCGGCAGCCTCCATTATGCTCTGAATGCAACACGCTGTGCGCATGTGCAACACGCAGGGCGTTCCTCTCAATCGGCGCCGACGACGATGACATCGATGGCGACGACATTATATTTTCCTCAACGTTTACTTATAAAGCTTACGATGAGGTTTATTTCATTTCTATCTCTCTTTCTCGCAATCTGTCTGTCTGTCTGTCTGTCTGTCGGTTTCCTTTTGTAAATATAAAACACATCGCGTTTTTACTCTCCCGACCCCCGCCTCTCTCTCTCTCTCTCTCTCTCTCTCTCTCTCTCTCTCTGTCTTCGTAATACATCTCCCGCCTTCTTTGTAAATTTAAAAAGCCTTTCCCCCCTCTCTCTCTCTCTCTCTCTCCTTTTCTTTTCTTTCTATTTTAATACGAAAACCGATATCTCTTTTTGTAAATATATAAATTAATGATTCTCCTCGCCGCTCTCTCTCTCTCTCTCTCTCTCTCTCTCTCTCTCTCTCTCTCTCTCTGTCTCTCTCTCTATTTGTAAAAAGAATCCCACTCTCTCCTTTTGAGTAAATATAAAATATCTTTTTCGTCTTACTTCACTTTTATCTTTCTCTCTCTCTCTCTCTCTCTCTCTCTCTCTCTCTCTCTCTCTCTCTCCCTCTCTCTCTCTCTCTCTCTTTCTAGGTTAGAAGCTTCAGCAGTCGTTTGGGCAGTCGAGTTTTTATCCTGGCTTGAGGTAGTTGCTTGTCTAGCCGCACTGATAAGAGGTGATACAGCGAAACAGTGGATTACTACAATGCTCTCTATCTTAGCTTGAGCATATTTGGAAGTGATATACAAACTGCCATTAGCGTATAAAGCGATGCTCTTTGTGTAAACAAATTGAGCTTAGGCATTTGGACAATGTCAAAAACAGTTAATTCACTGCCCGCACAGGAGCAACCGAATAGCGCAACGGTTAGAAGCTCCGACTGTCGTTTAAGCGAAACAGTACTGTATGTGGGGATCTCTCTCTCTCTCTCTCTCTCTCTCTCTATATATATATATATATATATATATATATATATATATATATATATATATATATATATATATATATATATATATATATATATATATATATATATAGAGAGAGAGAGAGAGAGAGAGAGAGAGAGAGAGAGATTAATTATACTGTTTATTTTTATCGCTTATAAATTTAGATTTTTGTTATTGTTGTTATTTTTCAAGCGATAAAAATAAACAGTATAATTAATCTAGGGATTATGGCCTAACGGTTAAGGCACCGGACTGTGGTAAACATGGTCTGAGGTTCGATCCCTAGAAACAATTAAACTACGCTGATGAGAGGTAATGACCTTGAAACACGCGTGTACGTAGATTACTGTTTTAAAAATAATAAATAAATAAAAATGCTATATACGTCCAAATTAAAAAGGGCGACTTTCTAAGTAAATAAAAAAATTAGCTCCGAGGCGGAGCCAATATTAACCGTATGTATCGCTCGAAAAATAACAAAAATCTATATATATAAATAATTATTTTTGAACTTACAGACACTGGTGTCTCTATGTTTTCGCAATCATTGGTGTAGGAAATGACAATTGCTACTGTTTAGGTGATTCGAACCCAAATCACTTTTAGTCGATTCGCCAGAAGGTTACCCCCAAGCCACCACCAACCACATGAATTAAGGAAACTTAATAGCAATAAATTCCAAATACGACCGCAACATTAAGACAGTCAATAGTCTCGAACGACCGAAAACTAACTCACACAAAACCATCCGACCGCCTTTATTTCCCAGTCAGTGCTCAACTTTAAGAAAGTTCTTCTTAAAAGGGCTAAGAATTATATATATATATATGTATATATATATATATATATATATATATATATATATAGTAATTTATAAAATATATATGGCGATTAAGCTACTATGACGACAAAAAACATTCAAAAATAAAAAACACCGTATAAAAACAACACTAGCGAATAAATACTGGGAACTCAAAGAAAGCGGACATTCGCCGGTAGTCGAATGGAAAATAATGAGACAAGCTGCCACGTACTGACATTTAGACGACCCATGTAAATTATGCCTCCATGAAAAATTTGCTATCCTGTACTTTAAAGAACCTCAAAATCTATTAAACTGTAGACGAGAAATAGCAAACAACTGTGTTCACAAAATAAAACTTACTCTAGGATAGCGATACAAAATAGCTTTAAAACTAACAATAACAATAGAAAAAAACAAATAAATAAATTAAATAAACATGAATATACATAAACGATCACACATCTATGTATATATATATATATATGTATGTATATATATGTGCATGTATGTGTGTACACATAGGTATATTTATATATATATATATATATATAAAAGGAAGGAAAAGATCTACCTTAAACCACTAACCTAGTTCTAAAACAGATCCTTTGTTCGATAAAATGCATGCCCATTGGCTGATAGGAGGGGGCGCGGTGGATACTAGAAAGCTGATTGGCTAACTAGAAATTCTCAACATATATAAAAACAAGAAGCAACCACAAAATTCGCGCATAAGCCTGACGAATCCTATAGTGGATGAAACGCAGAATATTCAGTGTAGCTTAATCGCCATATATATTTTATAAATTACTAGCTAGCTCTACCTACGTATTGAGCACTTTTGAAGTAAATACTTAAAGTTTACACATAAATCTATACTTTCGTATATTAAATTTATGTGAGTAAATGAAGTAGTTTTATATATATATATATATATATATATATATATATACTATATATATATATATATATATATATATATATATATATATATATATATATAGTAATCAACATATAAGGCGTCATAATCGAGGTCAGAGTTTTAAACAAATTTTACCCCTGCGGTTTCTACCAAATTACTAAAGACAATTTCTGATGAAAACATTTAAAATTTTACATAAAGGGTATTCAGAGATAGGGCAAACTTTTTAATCGGTTTGGGTAAAAAATTTGAGCTACAAATATATAAATCTATGTATGTATGTTTACACGTCTGCCTAAAAACTTTCGACAGAGGCGACGGATTTTCACAAGATCAGTATCGTTTTGAAGCTTGCCCCTGCAGACGACAAATACCGAAACATTGGCTAAAAACATTAATTTCTTCACCCTCAACTTGCCACTTTTTTACAGGGAGGGGTTGCTTTTTTCGCCGGTATTTTCGAAAGTCATCCCCTATTTTTGATTGTCTAGCCTTAATTAAAACCTACGTTACTTCCGGTTTGGCTGTAGTCGTAACAGCAAAGACGTCACGTTTTTGTCCTGTTCTTTTCCTCCTTCGCGGTACGGGTTCGAGCCTGCCTTCCTACTACCAATTTTTTTTTTTTTTGCTCAACACACACCTCCAAACACCAGGGCAACGCCGGGCACCCATCCTAGTTTATCTATGAAAGTGAAATTCTCTGTTTGCGTGAGTGTGTCTGTGTGTGTACTTTTTTCCTACCAACCTATTCTTTCTTTAGATTCGAGATTTGATATAAGGGGTATTAAGAATAGGGGACATCTTTTTAATCGGATTTCGGCCAGAAATTTGGCTGTCAAGGGGTCAAATTTCAACGATTTGACCTTTGAAAACTCTACCAAACTCTTCCGACAATTTTGGGTCTAAACCCTTGAAATTTTAGATTTGGGTTACTTGGACATGGATAATTTTTTTTAATTTGATTTGAGCCTAAAACAACAAATGTAAAAGGGGTCAAAGTTAGGGTCAAATTTAAAAATGAAATGTGACCTCTGTGGTCTCTACTATCATTTGGCCAATTTTCGGTCTAAACATTTGAGATAAGCAAGCTTTTAAATCAGATTTTAGCCGAAGATTTTGCTACCAAGTGGTCAAAGTTCAAAAGATTTTACCTTTTCGGTTTCTAGCAAACTATTCAGCCAATTCTGGGTCAAAAAATTAAAAATTTTACATAAATGGTATTCAGACATGCAGCAAGCTTTTTAATCAGTTTTGGGGGGAAGATTTAGCTGCCAAGAGGTAAAAGTGGAAAGAGTACATATATATATATAAAGCTCAACTAAATTTTTATATTTAACTTTATAATCATTTTTTTTTCTCTCCTTTTTTCTCTCTCCTCTTTCTCTTCCCTGATCTTTCTTATTTATGTTTATGTCTCGGAAGTAGAGTGAAAAGCATATGTTTTTTTTCTTTTATTAATATTATTGGAATCTTTTCTTTTTTTCCTTGTACACATTTTTGTGAATTATTCCATGGATTTCTGCCTTTGGATTATTATGGACCATCTTCTTCCAATTACGGGATTTCCTTGGGTTTTACTTGTGCAAATGGAAATTATTTTAACTTTCTTGAAGTTTTACATTTGGATTTTACCGTCACTGGATTTTTTTTATCTTCCACCAGACTATCCATTCATATGTAATCACCTTTTTCTTTACCATATTCCCTCTGCTTCACTTATTTTGTTTTCAAGTAAGATCTTTGACTTATTTGTTGGTTCATCAAATACTTCTGCATGCAAAATCCGATCCCGCATGTTGCTAATTCCTACCCTCTGATGAGAAGGAGAGTATTTCTTCGAAACTTCGCGGATTAAGGACTATCCATTTATCTAGTGTTTCCTTTTCAGATTAAATATATTTTTAACTCATTTCAATGTGTTTTTAACATATTTTATTAACTGTTTGCTCATATATATATATATATATATATATATATATATATATATATATATATATATAAAGCTGAATGTGTGTGTGTGTGTGTGTGTGTGTGTGTGTGTGTGGTCACGAATAGGCTCCTATATGGTTGACTATTTTAAAAAATTTATTACATATAATGAAAGAAGATGTATCGAGACACAGGAATGGGTATGTTTGATCCTGCAGAACGGTGGTTCATTAAAATTGTGGGGTCTGCGTTCGCGCCTGGTCTACAAAGTATGGAAATAAAAAATTTAAAAAAAGAAAACGTTTACAAGTGTTTTTGATATAGATGTACATAAGAATACTTTAATAAGTATTTTTTAACTTAAATAGGGATGGTATAATAAAATTGTGGGGTCTGCGTTCGCGCCTGGCCTCTATGGAATGGAAATAGGCACAAACTTTAATAAACACTTTTCATATCTATCTGCGTAAGTATACTTTGATAATTATGTTTCAGTTTGAAGAAATATGGTATAATAAAATTATGGGGTGTTCGTTCGCACCTGACCTCCATAGAATGGAAATATGTCACAAAGTTTAACAAGTTTTTTTAATATAGATCCACAGAATATTGTGATAAGTGTTTCAGTGTGAACAGGTATGGTATAATAAATTATGGGGTTTATCTATTTTATTTTTACTTTCATCATATTTTGCTTTGGTTTTGATACCCCTAAATTCGAAGCTATCTCTTTACAACCTTTCCTTTTCATAACCTATCATACTTTCATAAATCAGAGTCCATTTTCTGTAGGTTGTTTTTGAACCCAGTCGACGACGGGTACTTTTGCTAGTATATATATATATATATATATATATATATATATATATATATATATATATATATTATATATATATATATTTAAAAGAGTTTAGCCATCAACAATTGTGGGTTTTTTTAAAGGTTTTCATCATATTTTTATTTTAAAATATTTTTATAACGCGTTTCGAGCTTAGGGTGTGCTCTCTTCAGATGTTTTCGTAAAACGTTTTTCTTTAAAATGAGAGTTTGTAGAGTTACCTCCGCTGATATTAAATATGTTTTTCAGAGGACTCTGAAAAACATATTTAATATCAGCGGAGGTAAAAATAACTTTACAAACTCCCATTTTAAAGAAAAACTTTTTACGAAAACATCTGAAGAGAGCACACCCTAAGCTCGAAATGCATTATAAAAATATTTTAAAATAAAAATATGATGAAAACCTATAAAAAAAAAACACACAATTCTTGATGGCTACACTCTTTAAAATATACATTTTTTCTCTCGTTGGAACTACACAATCATCACTTTAAATATATATATATATATATATATATATATATATATATATATATATATATATATAGTCTTTGAAGTTTTTAACATTTGAAACCACACAAAAAATTATTTTTTATCATTCATTAAAAAAAACATCTAGTCAGTAAGTCATTTAATCACCTGCAATCACTGCATCAACTCTCAAATTTACTATAATACCAATTTTTATATTTTTTAAGGGATCATCAGTTGTTTACCATGAAACACTGTTTCGGGGATTTAAAAACAAAACAGCGTATTACATCATGGCTCCCCAGCAGTGTTGATCAAACACCACCACCCTTAATCTTAGGAAGAAGACAAGTTACAAAAATTTTTTACCCCAATTTCCTATTCTTAATTGTAATTACTAACCTTTTCATACTATATAAATGAATTTCTTACCTGTGCGATTCATCAATTTCCACATTTAAAATGGATACATTTTTTAATTTTTTAATTTATCAGTCTTGTATTTATAAGATTTGGATTAATCCATTTAACTACTTATCACCCCCACTATAGTTAGTAGTTTGTATATTTACATTCTTATTTATTTAAAATTAGATATATAAAGGTTAAAAATATTTTATTTTTACATATATACATTTTTTTTTAATTTTTTTTAACTATATAAATTTATTATATGTAATTATAAATACATTTATACATTGCTAATATAGTTTTGGATTTCCTTTATCAATATAATCTGGTTTATCTTAAACGATTCAAAAGCATCAGGATAACGAACAAATGCTTTATTTAACTGTTTAAATATTTTATTTTTATCTCCACCTTGTTTTATCATCCTTATTACTAAGCTAGAAACTGGTAGTATAAAATCTGTTAATTTTAGAGTAACGCGAGCTATTCTCAAAAACTCTGACATAATGGTTCCATAAAACACAAAAACGGGGCAGGTGCTATCCTTATGGTGCATACGTACTATTTTAAAGGGGAAAGCGTTTCTTTTATCAAATATTTTATAAAGAAAAATTCCATCCTCAATTTTTATATCTAAATCCAGAAATGTAGCCTCTATGTTCACAATTTAATTTTAGTTCGTTTGGATATATATCTATATCATATATATATATATGCACATAAAGTTATGAACAGTACATAGGGCCTGAGCAAAGCCGGGCTGAACTGCTAGTTGAGAAATAACGTGATAATTTCTCTGTTTTTACCTTTTTTTATCCAGACTTAAGGGACAAAAATTACTTTGCTTACCTGATCAATTTCAATTCTTTTAATAAACGGAAACACATTAGAATTACGTTTTCTCCAAAACATTGTGAAAGAAAGAACAACTCACCTGAAATTGAAAGAAAAAAAAAATAAAATTAACAAAATATTTACATACTGACATGACCCGTGGAAATTCCACGGATTAGAAAATATATTTAATCAATAAATATCTCTAAAATTATTTTTTTTAAAATCGTCCATGTGTGTGTGATTGAGTCCGTTCCCTATAAACACGGAAATGGCTGGGCTGATTTTTTAGAAATTTGACACAAAGTTTGTTCTTTGATTAGAGAGGGACGTGTTCACAATTAAGTAACAAATATCACTACTATTATTTTTTTTTAAATAAATGTCTGTATGTATATGATTGAGTTCGTTCCCTATGAACTCGGAAATAGCTGGGCTGATTTTTTTTAGAAATTTGACACGAAGTTGGTCCTTTGATAGGACAGGGACGTGTTCGCAATTAAATAACAAATATCACTACTATTATTTTTTAAAATAAATCTCTATATGTGTGTGATTGAGTTCGTTCCCTATGAACTCGGAAATGGCTGGGTTGATTTTTTTTTTTTTTAAATTTCACACGAAGTTGGTCCTTTCATAAGACAAGGACGGGGTCGCAATTAATCAACTTCTCCAAAACATTGTGAAAGAAATTTTTTTTTAAATTGTTTATGCGTGTGTGATAGAGTTCGTTCTCTATGAACACGGAAATAGCTGAGCTGATTTTTTTAGAAATTTCATATAGAGTTGGTTCTTTGATATGACAGTGACACGTCTGAAACGAATGTTTCGATTTCGAGCACATTAGGACGATTATACTTGACATTTGCATTTTAAACTTTAAGTGAAGCGGTTATTGATATATAATTTTATAAAATCAACAGTGGATTCTCTACAGTGCAATGTAGTTCACAATGCTTTGTGGACTAATCCTACACTGTACCGTAGAGAACCTTAAAGTTTAAAATCCAAAAAAGTCAAGTATTACGGTTCAACTGTACTCTAAATAGAAACATTCATTTCGAACGCGCCCCTGTCTTATAAAAGAGCCTACTGTTGATTTTATGAAATTATTTTTACATAATCGCTTGAATTAAAGTCAAGCGTACAAAAGTCAAGTATCATGATTCAATTGTGCTTTAAAAAGAAACATTTATTTCGAACGTGCCACTGTCATTTATCTCATTTTTTAGATAATGTCCTGTTATTCTGTTCGTTAATAAACATGTCTTTTTTTTATCGAAATTCCATGAAGAAGTTCATTTTTTTTCCTTTTCCCTTTTAATTAGATTCCCAATATTCTAATATATATATATATATATATATATATATATATATATATATATATATATATATATATATATATATATATATATATACAGGGTGTCCACAAATTATGTAGCCAGACTTTGTGGAAGCATCCTGTAGATTATGTAGCCAGACTTTGTAGGCACCCTATATATATATATATATATATATATATATATATATATATATATATATATATATATATATATATAGGGTGCCCACAAAGTCTGGCTACATAATGTAGCCAGACTTTGTGGACACCCTGTATATATTATGATTATGTAAAGACCAAATGTAAACCTGTTCGAAAACATTCTTTATTTTAGATTGTGAAATTAAAAAATAAAAATGAAGACGTCAGCTGACCAGTTTCGAAGTTCGCTCAACAGAGCTAAAATCTAGCTTAATTACGTTTTAAAAGAAAAGGGGGGGGACAATGAATCGGAGATGAAAAAGTATGGGAGTTATATATATATATATATATATATATATATATATATATATATATATATATATATATATATATATAAAAGTAAGGGGGGAATTAATTATAAAACTACTAGATTAAGCCCTAAGAGATTCTCTTTTTGTTTGCAAAGAGAAGGTCTCAGAGTCTTAATATATATAGTTTCTAGAATTTTGAGATGGTAAAGAGAGTGCGACTTCCTAAGGATGGAAAAAAAAGTCCGCACTAAAATTCGAAGCGCAAATACGATTATTTATAAGGTGCTCTCCTAGAGATGAGCCATGGATATTGTTCAAAACATCCGAAGGTAGGTAGTTTCCATTTCGAATTTTGGATGGAACATGTCGTTTTACCCTATTATCTAATCTTTGAGAAGTTCGCCTGACGGAGCACAGACCGCAGCTACATTTAAATAAATAAATAATAAAACTGTTGTGGGGGGTGGGGAAGAACGTCTTTACAAATTGAAGACAAAATGGGTTTACAAGAAAAAACAACACGGGTATTTGATGCAAAGTAACATTGTTGTACGACAGAAGAAATTTGCTTGGCCAATCTTTCACTAACATTACCTAGCAAGGTAGGCGTAGGTAGATAGGGCATTTGTCGACAGATGCCTGTTTAATTTTATTATTAATAATCGTCCAATCACTAATATATATATATATATATATATATATATATATATATATGGTTTTAAATAAAATAGTAGGCGGAAGTTTCTCGAGAGCTCTTTCGGCTATCATCTCTTCAGGAGTAAATCGATCGCAATCTAAATAGTATTGTGACGAAAATAAAGAGTTCTATTGGGGAACTTATTTAATGTGCCAACGTACGGGGACATTAATTAAATTTATTTACGTTTGAAAAACGATTAAAAATGTTGGCACAACGAGGGAGAAAAAAAAAAAAAGCGGGAGAAAAAATTCAAAGTTCCCCAAAGAGAAACAATGCGTTTGATGTTTCCTTTTGCCGGCACAAAAGAAGGTTGACGCACCGCGATAGAGACGGCCTCCAAAATCTTTAAATGGTTTTTGGAGTCCGCTCTATGTAGCACCTCGAACCAATCTATTTTATATCTATCGGCACAGCACGGGTTGTCAACCAAATGCTGGCCAATAGCAGAGTCCAAGGCTGCAGAAGGAGGGAGACCACCGAACCCCATCCTCCCTTGTCTGATCTTCGATGGGAGATGCTGGTTTATACGAGTCAAAAGGTACAAGGACTCGTATAAACCAGACTGCAATATGGTTGTCTTCAAGTCCAATGTAAATAGGTTCTTGATGAACCGTTCCACTTAAGTTAACAAATTTACCGAATTTCCATTACTAACGATTACTATATCGTCCAATTGACTACTGTACACTCTTAACCCTTATCGTCGAGTGGTCTCTGGGCCTTGATAAGTAGCTATGACTATGTAATATATATATATATATATATATATATATATATATATATATACACTTTTATTTCTTTTTAAATAAGCAGTAATGTGTTGCTACACAGTAATGAGCATGTTTCAGCCAGCTGTGACTTTTGCTTATTCCCTAAGGTCAAAAAAATTGAGTGGATGAAAGGGGGTGTGACGAGCGTCACTGACACATCACATCACGGAATTGTTCGAACAGTACAAGTGCATTGCAACCGGAGGAGATTACTTCGAATGGGACTGGAGTTTCATGTGTGTATTATCGATAAAAATATCCATACGAAAAAAGTCTGCCAATTTATTTAAGTGTACGTGTATATATATATATATATATATATATATATATATATATATATATATATATATAGTATAACTTTTATAATTTGAACATCCGCTTCGTTCAAATCCGAGGATGTTGTTCAAGTTTCGTGATAAAAAAATGTGCTGCAGTTAACTTTAATTTTCTAAGAATTAAGAAATAGTAAATGAAATTCATTGCTATATGATACTTCAAGTATATATTAAGTTGAGTTTACGATATATTGCAATTAAGAATTGTTAAATATTATTACCAGGAACAAAAACATTGAAAATAAATTAAATCTACTCTTACTTGTTAGGTATTTATTACCTAAGTTATCATATACAGAAATCATACATTTATGTAAAATACAGTTTTTTTTTTATTTATTCATTGAATGAGTCTCACTGCAGTTTCTATTTTCATCGATTGAGCTCTCGGGCGCTTCCATTGTATTCCGTAAGCGATCACGAAAATCTACAATTTCTTGGTTCTGTAGCTTCTTTATGATTATATCTCTTCGCAGTGACATTGCTTTCAAGACATAGTTGTCACTAAAGTAAGGACTTTTTTCTAGAAATTTTATAACCGTCTCCATAGACTTTTCTGCATCATCCCATGATATTGCTTCATCAGAGTGTTCTTATTAGGGTCAAGAGAATGAGAGCTGTCGCTATTTTCATCACCATTACTGCCTTCAGGATAATAATCAGTAGTTTCCTCATCTTGTTGCACCCACGTTTCAACATCATTTGTATTAAGTGATTTAAAAACAGCGTGGTTGGTCGGTAACCGCTAGGTTTCAAGAATTTTTTCTAGACCAGTTGCAAGCCATTGTGATGGGTTGTTTTACACTATTTTTAATATAGCAATCTGAAAAAAAATACAGTTAGTGTAAATTAATTATCAATAGCTAATGTACATTAATTACATAGTACCAATATTAACATTTCTGCGCAATATCTGATCAAACCATGTAAACAGTTTTACTGCAACTCCGCATCAAATATGCTAATACAATTTCAATGACGAGACAGATCAAGTTTAGAGTAAGTCCAGGTTTAGAATAAGTCCAAATGAGAGGAAGTCCAACTTTAGAGGAAGTTCAATTTAAAGGAGTTTTACTGTATACAAATATTTTTTTTAATTTTCTTCCTTTGAAGATTGTAATTTTGAGTATGGGGCAACAAAACCAGCTGCCAATATAGCCCTGCTTTTTATTGAAACCAACCGAGAGCTCTTTTTAATATCCTCGCTGTTCCCTTAAGCGTAATTGTATGAATCTATTTTGCACTTGGTTCGTCAGGTATATTAGTTAAGTAGGACTTCAGGTTCTTCTTCATAAGCCCTGTGGCACCTATAATAACTGGTATGATTGATATCTCTCTAAGATTCCAGTTTCTTTTCATATCATACATGAGACCTTGATATTTGGTCTGTTTCTCCCTTTCAGCTCTGTTCAGACCTCCATCATTAGGCACACTCACTTCAACCGAGGTTGCAACTCTCTCTGACTTATATATGAATGTGTTTGCATGTGTGTGTGTGTGTGCGTGTGTGCGTGTGTGTGTGTGTGTGTGTGTGTGGTCTTATGCAAATCATATTCCATTTACAACAAGACCGTCCATCTTTATACACTCCTGTTTTTATTTCTTTTCATTTTAACTTTTACATTACTTCCATTACTTCCACCGTGTGCGTGTCCGGGTTAGTCACGAGTAACCCTTTTTTGATCATCAAGCCATCTAAATGCATAAAACCAGTCCGAAAAAAAAAAATCTCCCTCCCGCTCCCCTTCCCACGTCCGGCGAAATAAAAAATCAATGCAATAATAAAATTCTTTTTCTCGGCGAATGGCCATCGCTCCGTTCTCAGACTCGATCATTTTTTTATTACGGAATCGGCCTTTGCGGCGAGGAACTCAACTCCAACCCCACCAATTTTATGGACCAAGTGAAGATCATGACAGAGAGTCGATTCTTAATTTGGCGGGGACGCGAGCTAATGGGGGTCGAGAGGGATAGGTATGAAAATAGGAATCTTTAGAGTAAGGTTAATTTCGATGGCAGGATATATTTTTTTATATTTTTTTTTTTTGTAATAAATGATTAGACAAAAGTAATTACAATGATTAAACAAGTTATCTCTTTCTCTCGGTCTAAATACATAAATACTTTTTTGTGATAAAGAGCGGAGGACCGCTTGAAAAATAAAAAATAATATATTAAATCTATATATAAATTTTCCTACTGTCTGTCTGTGTGTGTGACACGGTTTATCGCAGCCTATAGGAAACCCACCCAGGCAAGTTAGGTACCAAAATGAAGCTTATGATCCAGCGGATGTTTTAGTGATATTTATATCCATGTTTGTGGTATGAAAATGCATAAAAAAAAGTTCAGAGTTATGTCCCCTCTTAGTGGCTCCCTTATAACGACTAAGAAAAATGCACTTAACTAAAAATAACTTTACTCGATAAATTTTCGTAATTTTTTTTTTTTGCATAAATTACTTAGCACGTAATATTGTTTTCGCTTGAAACGGCATCTATCTATCTATCTATCTCTCTCTCTCTCTCTCTCTCTCTCTATATATATATATATATATATATATATATATATATATATATATATATATATAAACATATATATATATATATATATATATATATAAATTTTCCTACTGTATGTCTTTCTGTGTGTATGTGACGCGGTTTATCTCAACCTACAGGCAACCCATCCAGGCAAGTTAGGTACCGAAATGAAGCTTATAACCCAGCGGATGTTTTACGCTTGAAATGACATCTATCTATCTATCTATCTATCTATCTATCTATCCCTCTCTCTCTTTCTCTCTCTCTCTCTCTCTCTCTCTATATATATATATATATATATATATATATATATATATATATAAATTTTCCTACTGTATGTCTTTCTGTGTGTATGTGACGCGGTTTATCTCAACCTACAGGCAACCCACCCAGGCAAGTTAGGTACCGAAATGAAGCTTATAACCCAGCGGATGTTTTACTGATATTTATATCTTTGTTTGGTGTATGGAAATGCAAAAAAAAATGCAAAAAAAATGCAAAAAAGTCACATTTTTAGTGCGTTCTCAATCCCTGTAGCTATATATCTATATATCTGTGTCTATATGTGTCTGACAGAACGTTCTGTGTATCTACATAGTAGGCCTATATTTGTATAGATCTGTATCTATATACTTTTCTGTAGTCTACATATGAAGAAAGGTATGGTACTCATGCTCATGAGGAACCTGTATCCCAGACAAGGGCTCTGCAATAGTACGAGACTGGTCCTCAGTAGAGCCACCAACATCCTGCTCCAATGCAAGATCGCCTCAGGAGATCACGCTGGGGAGGAGGTACTCACACCAAGAATACAAATGAATCACCAAGTCAAGGCCAGACGCTGAGCAAGGTGGGTGTATGGGTGGAAGAACCGACTTTCATCCATGGTCAACTGTACGTAGCGGTATTGCGGGTAAGAAACTGAGACGATCTGATCTTCGCTCTGGAAAAAAGTGATTGTAAAAAGAGGAGGAACGTGGTGTATAAAGAAATGCTATAACTTCAAATACTTTCGTGTTGAACACTTCCTTGCTGTTGTTGTTTCCACTGTTGCTGTTTCTTTCATGTAAATAAAAATTGTGTAAACACACTGTACTTACTCGCTTTTATTTCACAATATGCAACCATCTGACTGCAACGGGCTACTTGTACAAAACGTTACATCGTTTTCATGCTCCAAAAATCACTCATAACTTTGAAATCTTTTTTTTTTTATTTTACTTTTGTTAGTTTGAAGAGATCAAGAGGCTCCTTCCTGGGGCTAACACTTGATTCTATTATAATTTAAATTTATAGCCGAGGGCTCTTTTAAGAATAGACACTGTTCCCTTTATGGCTGCTATCTGTATTTCCTTACAGCTTGGTTTTCCTGGGATTGCTTTTAAGTATTTTTGAAGGTTCTTTTTTATTAGACCAGTTGCTCCCGTCACAACTGGTATCATGTTTATTTCTTTCAGAGACCATGTCGTGTTTTAGATCATTTTTTAGGGCCTGATATTTTGTTATCTTTTCCCGTTCAGCTCTATTAAGGCCAGTCATTTGGAACTGTGACGTCGATAATGAGTGCAGTTCTTTCGGGTTTGTTCGATATTACTGTATCTGGCTTGATGGCCTTGTCTTTTATGTATCTGCCCGCCTGTATGTCTTTGTCGTAGAAACCTCTCACTTTTCCTGTTTGAAGATATCGGTAGTGGTTCACGTTCCCAGATGTTCGACGACCTGTCTAGTTGCATCCGTCCACGGATCTCCCAGTGTAAGTATCTACATATTTGTTGTGGCGGACAGTGTAATGACCATCTGCTAGAGGCAGACGTGGACTTTAAAATTATACATATATATGTACATATAATTATTTCCACAACGATGATACATTCAACAAATCGAGAGTCCTAGACTCGAGTTTCGCCCTTATTTGGGCTCATCAGTTAGACATATCCGAACTCAGGACTCGAAACCCGAGCCTCTTGCATACGAGGCAAGCAGTCTGCCAACTGGGCAAACGCCCCGCACACGAGAAAGTCTATCAACTAACACAGATCAAGCAAACCGCGGTGAAATCCGACTGTGGAATTAATCTACTTCGTTTCGTATATAAAAGCCAAGTACGCCCAAGGATGGAATACTGTTGCCATATCTGGACAGGAGCTGCTAAAAACAGCCTATCCTGCCTTGACAGAGTACAAAATAGACTTCGTGGCTTAGTGGGGGATGCCCTTTTCTCTACCCTACAACCTCTCTCCCACAGAAGAGACGTTGCGAGCCTATCCTTGTTTTATCGTTATTTCCATGGCAGGTGCTCGTCTGAACTCCAATCTCTGGTTCCCCCTCGCCAATCTTTAACGAAAAACACCCGTCTAGCTGAATCCACTGTGAAAAATTTCCCCCACTCTTTATCTGTGCCTAAATCAAAACGTGGATTCCATGAACAAAGCTTCTTTCTTAGAACTGCACGCCTGTGGAACTCTGTTCCGTCTGCCTGCTTCCCACCTGACTACAACTTGGATGACTTGAAGTCCAACGTTAACAAATTCCTAATGAACCGCCCCCTTAAGTAAACACTTCATCAAATCTCCACACTAACGTAATGTACTTGCAATAACCCTTATCCCCGAGTGGCTTCCGGGCCTTGATAAGTGGTGATCACTGTGTGTAAAAAAAAAAAGAACACCTGTATGTGGATGTCTATAAAGCTCCATATCTTACGTTGAGCATATTTAGAACTGATATACAAATTACCATTAGCGTATTAAGCGATGCTCTTTGTGTAAACAAATTGAGCTTAGGTATTTGGACAATGTCAAAACATAGTTAATTCACTGCCCGCATAGCATCAGCTGTATAGCGCAACAGCTAGAAGCTCCGACTGTCGTTTGGGCGATCGGGTTTCGCTCATGGCTTGAGGTAGTTGCTTGTCTAGCCGCACTGATGAGCTGTTGAAACAGTGAAACAGTACTGTATGTTGATTAATATATATATATAGTAAGATATAAAATATATATGGCGATTAAGCTACACTGAATATTCCGCGTTTCATCCACTCTAGGACTCTTCAGGCTTATGCGCCTAGAGTGGATGACACGCGGAATATTCAGTGTAGCTTAATCACCATATATATTTTATAACTTACTAACTAGCTCTACCTACGTATTGAGCACTTTTGAAGTAAATACTTAAAGTTTACGCATGAATTTATACTTTCGTATATTAATTTTATGTGAGTAAATTAAGTAGTGATATATATATATATATATATATATATATATATATATATATATGACAATTCGGAATTAAATAATGCTTAATTACAACAAAAATTTATTGTTTGAGAAGGAGTATTAATAATTAAGACAATCCTTAATTCATGTATTTTCAAAGACTGACGTATCTCATCAAAGAAAATATTTTTAGAAAAATATGTAAAATAATAAATTTTAAATTAACTTTGAAACGATAAAAAGGATATTTCATGGTAGATATGAATGAGGATAAAAAAGATAGCAATGCAATTAATACTCTTATATTACCGATGTTTATCGATTATGATAGCCTGAAAAGTTGCGATTTTCCGATTGCCCATTTCTGTTTCGTCCCAACACTAATATATATATATATATATATATATATATATATATATATATATATGTATATGTATATATATATATATATTATTTGGGGTAAACAGTTACATATGGTCGTTACAAACAGCCATCTGTTTCAATCAATGCGACTTCCTCGGGGGACTCTGAACCCATCGACGCCACAAAGAAAAAGAAAACGGCTTTTTCTTTGTGGCGACGATGGGTTTAGGGTCGCCTGGGGAATTCTCACTAACTGAAACAGATGGCTGTTTGTAGCGACCATATGTAACTTTTTACCATCAAATAATAAATATTTTGCTCTTGTTAATGAGCACTATCTAATAATTGATTTATTAGTCCCGACTTTTGAACATCTAAAAACTTATATGTATATATATATATATAAACACATTACCCGCCAGTCCTAAAGTGGATGAAACGCGAAATATTCAGTGTAGCTTAATCGCCATATATATTTTATAACTTACTATATATATATATACATATATATATATATATATATATATATATATATATATATATATATATATATGAATAAAAACTCCAAACAGAAAAATATATAAATGCTTATATCTTTTCTGTATTTATAGTGTTGACGTATAAGAATACAAGTCTTTTGAGAAAAAAAAACAGCACATAATTTTCGGCCGATCCTTTCATCCTAGTGTGAATTTAATATATATATATATATATATATATATATATATATATATATATATATATATGTGTGTGTGTGTGTGTGTGTGTGTGTGTGTGTGTGTACATATATGTGCATATATATATGCATATATATATATATATATATAGCAATTTATTTATACATATATATATGTACATATATATATATACATATATATATATATAACTACTTCATTTACTCACATAAACCTAATATACGAAAGTATAGATTTATGCGTAAACTTAAAGTATTTACTTCAAAAGTGCTCAATACGTAGGTAGAGCTAGTTAGTAATTTATAAAATATATATGGCGATTAAGCTACACTGAATATTCTGCGTTTCATCCACTATAGGATTCGTCAGGCTTATGCGCATAAATCTGACGAATCCTATAGTGGATGAAACGCAGAATATTCAGTGTAGCTTAATCGCCATATATATTTTATAAATTACATATATATATATATATATATATATATATATATATATATATATATATATATATATATATATATATATATATATAACATTACAACCTAAACATCGTCTTTCTACAAACACGTGTCTGGAAAACATAATCCCGATAACCGTTAACATTTTAGCAAATGATAGGAATAAGGGAAATCTCTCATTAAAAAAATCAGTACTGATAGAAAAATTAGAACCAGAAATTCATAGTAAAACAAAAAATCTAACATATAATTTATAATAAAGACACAAACTGACTAATTCCTTCCCTTATACGGTCTCAGTGATACTTCATACAAGAATAGAATTATCTCCCTTAATAGCTAACCATAACCATAGTTAAACATGAATTTAGAATTACTTCCTTTTTCATGAGAAATATGTAGGTAAGAAAAATAAAACTACCTCCCCTTAAAAGTTAACGTAATTAATATAAACTTTAAAAGCGTTTGAATTCTATAAAAAATTTAAACACAACGGCCATTTTACAATTGACAGCTTAGGGAGTGGATATACTTTTCTCTCTTGATTAAAACTGAACGTTTGCTTTCATAATGAAGTATTCACGGACATCTATAACTCTTTCTTATTCATAATTAGTGTATGCTGCACGAACTTTGATTCTGTTGCAGGTGAACTGGTGTTGCTAAATAATGAGGTATCGTGGACGTTGTCTGTTTGCGACTAAATATGTTACGAGACTGATTACGGATAGGTCAGAGACGGGCGGGGAATGTGTTGACGGGTTAGACTCAACCGTTTCTTTGGAAGCTGGATCATTAAGGGAGCGAATGTGACCCAACCATCTGTGATTGTCGAAATTACATCAGTAACGGGCGAATTAGATCTGAATTGTCCAATGTCTACTGTACACTCTTTACCCCTTATCCTTGAGTGGCCTCTTGGCCTTGATAAGTGGTGATGCCTATGTAAAAAAAAAAAAAAATTATAGCAGCTGTGTGTGATTTTATTATCGACAAGGTGTGTATAAATCGATAAATGACAAAGATTGATTTTATAGAAATTAAATAGACTTGAAGCACATTTAACGATCGGCTACCAGTTGTTTTGATTGAAAGAAAAGTTGTTTTAATTTATTTTGGAGAGGGAGTTTTTCCAGTGCACGAGCAACACCGGGCACACACCCACTGGTATTTAGTGATCAAAAAGTGCTTAATATACAGAGAATAGTTTCTTCTCTTCGTATCCTTTTGTCATGTATTTCTTTCGGGGGGGGTCCATTTTTGTGCTTTTTTTCTACTTAAAAGTAGAATTACTGTATCTTTTATTTTGGTAATTGTTGTGGGGCTATCATTGTACCTATTTACTATGCCTCCTCACGGGACAGAGTTAGACACCAGGGTCGTTTTTTAACGTGGAGAAAAGGTACAAAAATAAAAATTGTCTAAGTCCTGAAGGATTTCTCCTCCACCGAAAGAGAACAAGAAATAGAAGTGCAGCGAAGAACAGATACAACACACTTTGATCTTGTCCCGAAGGCCAAGAAAAAATATTATTGTGGGGCTATCATTGTAGCCCACGAGTTTACATATAATAATGAAAATGTGATCAACATCCGTAGTATAGAAGGTGTGTCCAAACAGAACTACTACTTGCCACTGAACTGGCTCAGGAGAGGTGTGGTTGTGATTGCGCAACCCTTGCTTCACAATGACATGCGGAGCTGCCCTTACAGGGGGCATCCTTTGTCTTTCGAGAACGAATGGAGGCATCGATATTTGTACAATATATATATATATATATATATATATACATATATATATATATATTAGAACAGGTAGTTATAATAAAACATATTAAAAACCACTTTGAAAAAGAGTTAAAAATATATTAAATTTAAAAAGGAAACACTAAATAAGTTGATAGTCCTTAATCCGCGGGGTTTCGAAGAAATACATTCCATCTCATAAGAGGGTAGGATATAGCAAAATGCGGGATCGGATTTTGCTTGCAAAAGTATTTGATGAAATTACAAGTAAGTCATAGATCTTACTTGGTAACAAATAGTGAAGCAGAGGGAATAGGGAGAAGAAAAAGGTGATTTCACGTGAATGGATAGTCTGGTGAAGGGTAAAATATCTATTAACGGTAAAATCCAAAAATCAAAATCCAAAAACGTTGGTTTAGTTTCCATTTTTCGCAAGTAAAATCCAAGGGAATCGCGTGATTGGAAAATGGTCCAAAGTAATTCAAAAGGCAGAAATCCGTTGAATAATTCACAAATGGGCGCAAGGAAAAGATATGCGTCGAAAAAAGAATTTAAAACGTCTGTCAAGGCTGCGTTAATTTTGGGAGAATCCTATATATATATATATATATATATATATATATATATATATATATATATATATATATATATATATATATAAGAGAACTAAAATTAAAACTTTAAGTTGAACTTTACAATCAAAATTTATGGTTCGACTGAATACTCCAAAAAACAATTTACAAAGTCCTTATTCCGCAGAGTTTCAAAGAATGCTATTCTTGTTATTCTTGTCATTTGACGACATAAAGAAATCAGCAAATTATATTTGTAGAAATGCTAGAATTTGCTGGTTATGGCATTAAGTGAAACCGCAATTTATTATAGTCATAAATTGGCAAGAGAATCATGCGAAAACATGGTGGATATTTAAAAAAAAAAAAAAAAAAAAAAAAAAAAAAACGAGCATAATATTTCAGCTTTCATGAAAATTCTCTCAATCCGAAAGGTGGAAATAATTCTTTCAAGAGAATTAAGTCCAAATTTAGGTATTTATATTAGATTGAAGTTTACCATTGCGTATATCAGGTAAAAACTACACCCTTTTGATTTCATTACTATATATATATATGGCGCTGTTACAGTTTAATCAAGACATTAAAAAATGAAAATATCGTAAAAAATGTTATATTGACATGAAGATCTCGGAAAAAAAAATTTCACTTAATTTGATCGAGTAGTTTTTTTTTTGTTGTTTTTTTTTACAGCGGAAAGACACGTTTAAGTCAGCCATCATAGATTTTATGAAAACGCCACGGGGAGATAACACAATTTAAAGCGCCGACACTCCTTCCCCATCTTTAATTCTAGCTTTTCTTTTTAAAAATCGAACCTTTTGTTCGGTATCATAAAAATTGTTTTTTCGCTATAAAAAAAAAAACTACTTGACGAAATTAAATGAATTTTTTCCCGAGAACTTTGTTCCATAACGAGTACGTACAATATAACCGTTTTTTTTTCGATATTTTCATTTTTTAATGTCTCGATTAATCTGTACAAGTATCACACACACGCACACACACACACACATACACACACACACACACACACACACACACACACATATATATATATATATATATATATATATATATATATATATATATATATATATATATAATTGTATATTTGGGCAGTATTTTGCATTTATCAATGCTTCATCAAACAACCTGACTTACTATTACGCAATAACCTGAAGTTTACTAGCAATTTGCTAAATAGAAATATTGTGTATCTTTTCAAATATCCTATAGGGGGATGTGTCTCCACAAACAATTCATATACCGGCTTGATAGGACTAGTATTTCTCGCCGTTTGACATGTCACCTGTCGTTCCCTAACAACTCCATATACTTCCAAAATTAATTCAGAAATATATTAACACCATTTTAGCCGCCTCACATTGTAACCTGCGCCTCCCCATCATTGAAGCTTTATTTATTCGCATAAACAAACCACTCAATATGGAGAAGGAGAGGGTACACTTAGATACATTTAAACCATTTTAATGAACTTTCAGAATAAATTCACAAACCGCATTTAAAAAAAGAAAGTCATCACGCGTTTAATGTTTACTCATTGGAGGTGAAAACGTTCGCGAATTTCTTTTTACAATTGAAATACATATCGTAAACGAAACAAACAGGAAAACACACAAAGAAACACACGCACACACACACACACACATATATATATATATATATTATTTGTTTTTGTTTGCGAAACTTCCGAATCTCGCCAGAATCAGCCACTCTAATGAGTCGTAGACGACGAAACACGTGTCAGTGGATAATTATATTTTAACAATATATATTCCGCTTCCCATTGGTAAAAGGGAAAAATTATTCCCAACTCGCATTTACTTAAAAATGCACTTACGTATAAATAATTGAATTAATTCTAAAAGTATCGCGAAGAAAAACAAATAACACACACACGCACACGCGCACACACGTACACACACACACACACGTATATATATATATATATATATATATATATATATATATATATATATATATATATATATATATATATATATACTAACATACAATACCCTTTGTAACGGCAAATGTCGTTATTAACTTACTAGTATAATTGAGTGCTTGTGATTGAATGACGATCAAACGAATGTTTCACGTTCCCCCATTTTTATTGTCATCGAAATCAGAGAAATGGCTAATTTTTCAATCAAATGGATTGATTGCCTAGTCTAATTGGGGGCCATCCCCGTGCACCGTGATGAAGCTTCACACGCCTCTTACGGTGACTTAATTCATGAACTATTGTAGTCTACATGGCATTGTAGAAAATCTACAGTTGCTTTTATAATTTTTTTTAAAAAAATATATAATGACTTTCATTAAATTTTAGAATGCAAAAGTATAATGGTTCGATCGTGCTCTAAACAGAAACATTGATTTTGTACGCGCCCCTGTCATATAAAAGAACGTACTGTTGATTTCATATGCCCGGCTTTACTGCTTGTGCGGTGATAATGGCTTGAATTTAAGTTTAAAATGAAAAAGTAAAGTCCTATTGTTCAGTTATGCTTTAAAAACAGCCAATATTTTCGAAAGTCATACCCTCTTTTCGATTATCTAGCCTTAATTTAAACTTAAGTCACTCCAGTTTGGCGATAGGTGCAATAGCATAGACGTCAGGTTTTTTTTGGGGGGGGGTTCACGTTCTTTTCCTCCTTCGCGGTACGGGTTCAAGCTTGCCTGCGTCTTACTATTTCTTTTTTTTTTTTTTCCTTTTTATTCAACACGAACCTCCAAACACCCGGCAATGCCGGGCACCCAGGCTAGTTATTATATAAAAAGAAACTGCGTCTGTGTGTGTGTGTGTGTGTGTGTGTGTGTGTGTGTGTGTGAGAGAGAGAGAGAGAGAAAGAGAGAGAGGGGGAGAGAGAGAATTCCATCTGGACTTGAAAACGACTTGGCCGATTTTCATGAAATTTCACACGAACGTACTTTATGTGCCTGGCAGTGTTCTTAGATGGGCTTTGTATTGGAATGTCTTCAATAAGTACCGATAACCGATAATCGAAATAATCCAATGAAAGAAAGAACAGGCGATTTTGACCTCAGTTAACACCTTACACAGCCTAACACCACTAGTGCATTTGAAAAGTTTTATCACCGCACAAGCCGAAAAGCTCGACATATAAAATCAACAGTAGGTTCTTTTGATATGACAGGGGCGCGTTTGAAATGAATGTTTCTGTTTAAAGCATAACTGAACAATAGAACTTTACTTTTTAATTTTTAACTTACATTCAAGCCATTATCACCGCACAAGCAGTAAATCCGGGCATATGAAATCAACAGTATATATATATATATATATATATATATATATATATATATATTAAGTAATGTGATTGATAATTTAAAATTTATCAATCACATTACTTAATATTGAATTAGCTCTAGGATATTTACCTATCGAGCTTATCATATATCTAAATTACAACGAGCACTTTCTCTTTGCTGTATTTTAATTAAACTAGTAATTTCACTATTACATTGAAATACACTCAGCTCTTTAAACTTGTTCTGATCTCCTTTAAATTATATATATATATATATATATATATATATATATATATATATATATATATATATATATATATATATGATTAGTTTTTTTTGGAAAAAGAATTCCAGCAGAGTGCTCAATTAAAAGGAAAATCCAAATTTTAAGAGCGTACTTATATTTTGTGTACAGAAAGTTGTTAGTTGAGACAGGTCATTGGTACCGTCGGTTTCAAGCCCGATAATAAGGCCCGTTTAAGGTATCCTTATCAAGCTCTCTTCAGCCAATATTCGTCGAATATTGGCTGAAGAGAGCTTGATAAGGATACCTTAAACGGGCCTTATTATCGGGCTTGAAACCGACGGTACCAATGACCTGTCTCAACTAACAACTTTCTGTACACAATATATATATATATATATATATATATATATATATATATATATATATATAGCTTTTGTGAATGAATTCAATTATTTAATATATATATATATATATATATATATATATATATATATATATATATATATAGCTTTTGCGAATGAATTCAATTATTTACGAAAGTACATTTTTACCTGAATACGAGTTGGGAACAATCTTCCCTTTAACCAATTTGGTACCCCCACATGAGGAGCGGCATATATATATATATATATATATATATATATATATATATATATATATATATATATATATATATATATATATATTGTTTTTAAAATATAATTATCCACTGACGCGTGTTTCTGTCGTGTACCACTCATCAGAGTGGCTGAATCTAGCGAGATTCGAAATCGGGATTCCACGGTAAGGAGCCTCAACTCTTACCGCTCGTCCCTGCCGGACGACTGTTTGGATATATCGCGATTTACTTAGATGTTATTTGTTTTTGTTTTTGCGATCCGTTTTGAATTAATTAAAAAAAAAAAATTCGAATCTCGCTAGATTCAGCCACTCTGACGAATCGTAGACGACGAAACACTTCTCAGTGGATAATTATATTTTAAAAACAATATATATATATATATTTACTATCATGTTTATAGCGCCAAATATCGTTAATAATCGACTAGTACCTGTGATTCATTTCATACTTAAAGGTCCTTACAATTTTTTTTTCTAAAAGAACGCTAATCAATTTCATAGTACGTTTCTTTTCTTATTTTTATTAAAAAAAAAAACACACAAAAAAAACACCCACTTTTACGTCAACAAATCCCGACATTTTTCAATTAAACTGAAAATTACTTCAACGCGAATAAAAGGCTTGTTTCATTTACATAGAATTGAAAAAAAAAGAAAAGAAAAGAAAAACCCGACACTCTTTTAAAACGAAGTAAAAAAAAAAATGGCGACCCAATTTGAGAAGAAGTTAAAAGTAATCCTTTTTTTGTTATTGTTGTTGTTGTTTTCAATATTCTCCGGTGATGTACTTGTCTCACACACGGGGACATACTTAGGTGGTGTGTAGGGAGCCGGGTGTTTATTGGGGTGGATGGGGGGGGGGGGGATATTGTAGAGATGCGCATCTTTGCGAGTGTGAAGCACGTCTTGGAGTAATTGTTTGGTTTTGTTAGCGGATCTCCTGACTCTCTGGAAATTGAGAAAGCAACGAACGCCGAGAGGCGAATTGATTTAGGTGAAGAGGAGGAAGAGGTTGGGGAGGGAAGGAAGAGATAAGATGAGTTTAAGGAGTGGGTGGAATAACAAGGAAAAGGGGAGGAAGAGTAAAAAGTGGGGGGGAGAAGAGGAGAAAGGCGAGGAAAGAATAGGGGCAAACGAAGAAGGAAAATGAAAAAGAAAGAAGGAGAAAAGAAAAAAAAAGAAGAGAGGAGAATAGAGAAAAAGAAAGAGAAGAAATATGAAAGAAGGGGGATAGTAGGACGAAGAAGTAAAGAAACAGGAGGAAAGAAGAAATAAGAAACAGGGGGAAAAAAGAATTATGAAGAAGGGGCGAACGATGGGGGGGGAACAAAGATTAAAAGAAAAAGAAAAGAAATATGAGGAAGTAGCTAAGGAAGAAAAAGAAGAAGAAGAAGAAGAAGAAGAAGAAATATGAGGAAGAGGAGAAAAGGAAGGTAAAGAATAAAAAGAAAAGGGAGAAGAAGAAGAAGAAGAAGAAGCAGAAGAAGAAGAAGAAGAAGAAGAAGAAGAAGAAGAAGACGAAGAAGAAATATGAGGAAGAGGAGAAAGGGAAAGTAAAGAATAAAAAGAAAAGGGAGAAGAAGAAGAAGAAGAAGAAGAAGAAGAAATATGAGGAAGAGGAGAAAGGGAAAGTAAAGAAGAAAAAGAAAAGGGAGAAGAAGAAAAAGAAGAAGAAGAAGAAGAATAAATATGAGGAAGAGGAGAAAAGGAAGGTAAAGAAGAA
>NC_136525.1:2082500-2110000 GCF_053919585.1 Euprymna scolopes
TTGTAGAAGGTGGTACAATGCAGAAGTAACGGAAAGACACTGCATTGTACCGCCTTCCACAATTCCATTTAACTACATACTATACAATGCTTCAAGCAAACTACACCCACCTCTTATTTTTTTATTTAAAAAAAATACAGTAATGAATTTTACGAACTCAATATTTTTCAATTTTTAAACTTTAAAAATCTATAAAAAAAATTTCTATTGATTCTATTTTTACGATATTTTCAAGGTCAATGTGAAATTTTATGCTCTTTCCAATAAACTGAATATCATATTTTAGACAAACGTTTTTTTTTTAATTCACGCCCCCCTTCCATTTTCAAGTGTCTATTTAAAAGTAAATAATTAATTTACTCACCAAAGTTTTATATATCACAAATTGAAAAGAAAAGGTCAATAAATAATATATTCAAATTTAAAACAAAAAAAAGTAGTGTCTTTTAGAAATTTACCTGTAAAGTCCGAAGTTTAAAACCTTTTCAAAAAAAAAAAAAAAAACACGTTGTTTGTTTTTTTTTTTTTGTTGTTGTTTTTCTTTTAATGAAACCGTGGCCCTTGCTCCTTTAATTGAAAAAAAAAATTAGGGCTTGAATTACATTTTTCGAAGAGTTATGAGCTTGGAAAGACGAGGTGGAATTATTCAATATTTTTCACGAAATTTCTGACACACCTAGTGTAGTACCAGCCGATGCCGGCAAGACAATTTTTTTTGAAGGGGGGGTATAGTTAATTTTCAATTTTATAAAAAAAAGTACGTTTTGGGAGAAATGATCAGGTATTTAGGGCGTATTCAATTGGAGGTTAGGGTTAGGGTTAGGGTTATATAATATTTATACATGTATATTAAAATTATAATAAAATAAAATTTACAATTGAAAATTTAATTTTTTCCCCTTCCTGCCTATTATCGTTAATTACGTACGTAGGCACTTAAAAATATTACGACTGGATTCGTAGTTAAGATCATTCATCGTTGGGCGTTTCGTTTTTATGTGCAAAGCCTTTAGAATTGTTAGTTGTTTTATGTTGGAATCATTATGTAAGATTGTCATGTTTTCAATCATAATTTTACGAAATTCTGAATGTGAGTAGCGATGTTTTTTTAGCTGTTGACTTTACAAATGGGGTTGGAAAGGTGGACTAACACTCCACCTTTCAGGGAAACCGTGGGGAAAAACCAGGCGCTTCGGATATTTGTAGGCGGTAGAGAGGAGGGGCAAATGTCTGCAGGAAATCTGAATGGAATCGTGAGAAAACGAGGAATGGTGCGCGTGTGTGAGAGGGCAGGTGGGGAGAAGGGAAGACGGGGTTTCCTACGTTGAATAGGAAAAGAAATCGACAATTCGACAAGAAAGTACGGGTTTAAAATTATAAGAGGATTAATACTACCACTACTACTGTTGTTAATAATAATAATAATAATAATAATAATAATAATAATAATAATAATAATAATAATAATAATAAAGATGATAATAGTAAAAATAATAATAATCAAAATGATAGTAAAAATAATAATAAAATAATAACAATGCACATAATAATAAAATAATAATAATAATAATTAATATTAATAATGATAATAATGACAATGAAAATAATAATAAAAATAATAATAATCAAAATATTAATTATAATAATGATAATAATAATGATAATAATAATAACATAATAATAATAAAATTATTAATAATAATTACAATAATAATTACAATAATAATAAATATGATAATAATAATAATAATAATAATAACAATTATAATAATAATAATGAGAATAATAATAATACTGATAATAATAATGATAATAATGATAATAATGACAATGATAATAATAATAATAAAATAATAATCAAAATATTAATAATATTAATAATTATAATAAGAATGATGATAATAATAATAAGAATAATAATTTAAAAAAACAAATGATAAAAATTATTCATGATAATGGTAATAATAACAATAATAATAACAATTATAATAATGATAATAATACTAATAATGATGATAATAATAATGATAATAATGACAATGATAATAATAATAATAAAATAATAATAATCAAAATGTTAATAATATTAATAATGATAATGATAATGATGATAATAATAAGAATAATAAATTTAAAAAATAATAATAATAAAATTATTAATAATAATGTTGATAATAACAATAATAATAACAATTATAATAATAATCATAATAATCTTTTTCGGTATACAGGTAATTTCAAGTCGTCAGGAGAGAATGCGCACCGTTTCAGGACCTACCTCTCTACGTTTTTTTTTTTGGGTTTTTTTTGCGTATTGCCCCCCCTTCCTGATCTGAGGCCCTATTTATCTGAATCATTAACTAAATTTTTCAATAGACTCAAAACTGGACGTTTAATGATTTCAGCGTTTCCTGCCTCGATCAACAGATCAGTCTCATGTGACGTTCAAAGGTCAACGGCTTGGTCTCATACACTTGCCGAGGTAAGACCGCTCGTATAAAAAAAAGAATGGAAAGAAACCACTGATTAAATAAAAAAAAATGCAATAAATAATTTAATATATGTAATAAAATATAAATGACTAAATAAAATAAAATTAATAATTATGTATATAAAAAATAAATAATAAAGAATGGGGGAAGATAATTAATTATTACTTTTTTAAGTTTTCGTACAGGTCTGTCATCTTCCAACCGCATTCTTCCAACTGTAGATCATATTTGATGGTGAAAATTTTGGGTTGTTTTACAGGGTTATTCAAAAATCAAGAGACTTTATTCAAAAACCAAGAGACTTTATTCAAAAATATAAATACTTTATTCAAAAACCAAGAGACTTTATTGAAAAACCAAGAGACTTTATTCAAAAATATAAAGACTTTATTCAAAAACAAAGAGACTTTATTCAAAAATCAAGAGACTTTATAATTTCATTTATTCAACACCTGTTATTACTTGGTAGATTAGGTCCCACATTTTTCTTATGAGATTTTCAAAAATTTGCACATCCTCCCCATTTAAGTTTTCCAAAACATTACCAACATTAATTTTTAATTCTTCCCTAGTAACAGCACGAGGTCTTATGGCCGAGTATCTAGACTTAACCATACTAAAAAAATTTTCTATAGGGTTAAGGTCGGGGCTGTAGGGGGGAAGATATACAACTTCAATCTGGTGAGATTCTAAAAACTCTTTAACAACAATTGTCTTGTGGATTGGGGCGTTATCCATTACTAAGACTACATTTCTCCTTAAAACACCCTCATTAACAGCCCCGACGAGAAACTCAAGAAACCTCTCCCCATTAAACGATCCATCAATAAGTTTGTAACAGGATAGGCTGAACTGTGAAATAATACAGCAGGCTGATATGTTTTGTCCTTTAGAAGGGGCACATAAGTAACTGGGCTTACACCAATTTGCGAATATCCATAATTTTTGGATGTGTGCAAATTAAAGCCAGAAACAAAACTTCGCGGTTTCGATATCCCACAAAAGCCCTGGCGTATTCTCTCATTTTTTCACGGTGATTATTCGTGTTAACGACAGCTGCCTTCCTCTTCAGCCTTTTTCTTGTTAGCCCCGCTTCCTTCAAAAGTCTTCAAACGGAGGTTTGATTCGGGGTAAATCCAAATTTTTCTTCAAACTTTGTTTGAATCCCTTTTTGAGTTAACGACTGGTCTTCATTAATAATATTTTTAACCTTGTTTACCAAGTCAGGATGCTGTGTTGTAGGTCGCCCTGATTTTCCATAATTCTCAGAATAAGAGGCATCTGGATTTTCTCTTATCTTTGAAACTGCTTTATACACAGTAGACTTGCTCTGTCCTGTCATCTGCATAATTTCCGTTGCAGGTACATTTTGCCCAACAAGCCTTTTTATTAACTCAAAAAGAGATTCATTCATCATTACTCTGGGGTTCTTGGTAGCAGAACCATCCGAGTTCATATTGTTCTCCATACCTTGATTTGATTCTACCATTAAGGGTAAAATTTAAAAATAATTTTTTTTTTATATCTGAAAAAGTCTTTATATTTTTGAATAAAGTCTCTTGATTTTTGAATAAAGTCTCTTGATTTTTTAATAACCCTTTATCTCACTCACTGGCCCATTTGCTTGGATATCCTCGTCATTGGGGTTTGCGCTTTGGCCTTGCTTTTCCGACGTCGCATCTGTTCTAACAGAACGCTGCGTATGTTTTTTTTTTTTACATAGGCATCACCACATTATCAAGGCCAAGAGGCCACTCAAGGATAAGGGTTAAAGAGTGTACGGTAGAAATTGGACAATATAGTAATCATTAGTAATGAAAATTTGGTAAATTTTATAACTTATATGGAACGGCTCATCAAGAACTTATTTACGTTAGACTTGAACACAACCATATTGTAGTCAGCCGGAAAGCAGGAAAACGGAGGACAATTCCACAGGCGTGCAGTTCTAAGAAAGAAGCTTTGTTCATGGAATCTACGTTTAGGTTTAGGCACAGATAAAGAGTGGGGGAATTATTGATAGTGTTTACAGCTAGACGAGTGTTTCGTGTTAAAGTTTGGCGAGGGGGGAACATAGATTGAAGCTCAGTCGAACACTTTCCATGAAAATAACGATACATCAAAGACAAACTCGCAACACTTCTTCTGTAATATAGAGGTTAAGCTAAGGTGCGCTCATATTGAAAAGAACGGAAATAAAATAATAATAATAATAATAATAATAATAATAATAATAATAATAATAATAATAATAATAATAATAATAATAATAATAATAATAATAAACGAGAGAGAAATGTCTGGCCCTTTTCTCTTAAAAATTATTTATAAATTATAAATTTATGAATTATAAAATTTTAAAAATTATAAGAGGAAGTTAGGGAGATGTGCTGTGACTATCCAATCTTTATCGATTCCAAGAATATTTTTACTATGTATTAGTAATAGGCAGGCCATAAGTTTGGATCCGATCCACATTTTCCGCCCTCACCAAAAAGCTTGTGGCTTATGTTAGCTGCTTCGGACTTCATGTGGTTACTTATTCTTATGGTCAGTTCCTCCAGTACCCTGCTGTGCCGTCATGTATATCGGCCATTATCGGTGCTAAAGACTTAGCAGAGGGAGTCAAATGTGGCTTCGTGGATGGGTTTGGATATCCCGACCGGCAGTAATTGTCACCGCCTACACTGGTGATTGCATAAGTATGAAAAACTAGTGTCTGTAGCTATAAAATAATAATTATTTAATTATAATTATATATATATATACATAATTATGAACTAATAATTATTTTTAATAGAAACAAACACAAGTACATATATATATATATATATATATATATATATATATATATATATATATATATAATGATGATGATTGCTGCATTTTTCCAGATGATGCCGTCACACTGAGTTCTCCCAATCTTGTCGTCCATGCCATCTCAGATGACTCTGCACTCCCGCCGCAGATTTGCACATCTTGAAGCAGATGCGACATACAAATTGAGCAATTTCCACTGAGTTGACTTCCTCTGAAGGTTGAAGGGTATTCCTATGAACAATCACATGTCTTCTCAAACCAGCAGTAGACTTGCAAACTTTGATGCATATTAAAAAGATCGTTTGGTTCGAACTAATAGGTGCAAAGTTTACCTGCACAGGAGTTTGTGCGACTTAAGTTGGTTGACGTAACCAGCTTTTGACAAAAGCACTCGTTCACAAGTGTTGCATGTTCAGCTCTGAGTTAATACTTCCCATGTGTCGATTTATAAGACTTTAAAATTATTCTTCGTAGAGTCCCTGAACCTCTTTCTTAGGCTTGTGTTGAGGACGCTTGCCATTTTCCAGCTCCCCCGTAGAAAATTTGTTTTGGCAGCCGACAATCTTTCATTCGAACCAAGTGGCCCACTCAACGCATGTGAAATCTGACTACAGGGGTCTCAACACTAGAGCAACATGCTCTCACCAGGACTTCAATATCGGGTACCTGTGCTTGCCACGTGCTGTTTAAGATACGTCTCAAGCATTTTTATTGAAATCGTTCAAGCTATTTAATGTGCCTTTGATGCAATGTCCATGTCTCCGATGAATACAACAGTGTGGAACTCAAAGATTGGTGTGGGCGTGTGTTTAAAAGCACACAAATGCTCTAGCGTCATATATAGCTTCTCACAATCTAATCATCTCCGCGTGCACGTCGTGAGCTCTACCACGCTAACGGGGCTCTGCCTTGTGGGATAAAGTTTTTGAACCAAAAGTTAAGGGTGAGGTAACCCAGACTGAAACCTCCAGCAGAGCTTAGTCCTGTTGACCGCAACAGTCATGATCCACCGACGTGGGGACCATGCTCTGATGCCCATATATATATATATATATATATATATATATATATATATATATATATATATATATATATATTATTATTATTATTATTATTATTATTACCGTTTTATCTGTTTTAGTTACACATGTTTCTGTTACCGGATCGTGCTGGATCGTTGATAGGATCCGGTAACATAAACATGTTTAACTAAAACAGATAAAACGGAAATAAAAAATACATGTTTGCTCTGCAATAGTATTGAGCACATTCTCCAGGTTTTTACTAATTACAATTTATATATATATATATATATATATATATATATATATATATATAGTAAGTTATAAAAATATATATGGCAATTAAGCTACACAAAATATTATTCCTTGTTTCATCCACGCTAGAATTCGTCAGGCTTATGTTGTCTCGCGTTTTTATACACACATTTTACTGTGTTTTTAGTCAGCCAATCAGGTTCCTAGTTTCCACCGCTCTCTTCCTAATCCGTCAATGGGCAGGCACTTACAGAACAAAGGCTCAGTTGACCTTGGAGTCACCCTTTCTTTTGTAAGTGCTTTTTTAGCGGAAAGCGTAGATGTCTAGTGATTTTACCTAGTTATTACCTAGTTCTACCTATGCATTGAGCACATGTTGAAGGAAATACTTAAAGTTTACGCATAAAATTATACTTTCGTATATTAATTTCTGTGATTAAATGAAGTAGTCATATATAAATATATATATATATATATATATAATCTGAGGTTATTGTTTTTCAGAGGTAAAGTAACCAATAAAGTTAACGAGATTAATACAAAAGTGCTCAATACCGAAATAGAGCCGGGTATACATTTTATTTGTTTTATATAAGCAGTTATATGTTGCTACACGGTCATGAACATGTTTCCGTGAATTAGTTACCAGTAACCAGAGACCTCTTCAGACGATACAGCTTATACGAAAGCAACGTTTGAAATATATATATATATATATATATATATATATATATATATATATATATATATATATATATATATATATATACATAAATGACCATGCATGTGCCAGTAATTTCAGTGCTGACATGTTTACGATCTTGAGTAAGTCGCACTCGCCCTTTAATTTAAAAATTCTAGAAACTATTTTTATTAAGTCTTTCAGACCTTCTCTTTGCAAGCAAAAAGAAAATCTTTTAGGACTTAATTTAGTTTCTATAATATATAGTACAAAACTTTGTTAAAATTCAAAGACTTACATTTTTTCTTTTTTGTAACTTTTGTTTATTTTATCTTGGATTTTCTCATTACAGTCGTTTCGTTAATGGAATGGCAATTTTATGATTTTATGTGTTCATAAAAATTTCCTGATTCTCACCAACTCATCAGATGTTGTTTCAATTCGATGCTACCAACAAAAAGTTGATTTTGTTCACGATAAACCTTGTGTTTGGGGAAAAGAAATTCTATCTCCACGTTGTTACAAGTCGGCCATCTTGGGTGTCATGCTAACCAAAATTTCTGTTTTAAACCTTAATTTCGTATTTTTTATTTTTTGTTTTAATTTCTAATTTTTGTTCTATTTTTTATAATTTTATTTCTTCATTTGTGCATGTTTATTCTAATATTCATTTTGTTTGGTTTTACGGTTTGTGACCCCCCCCCCTTGAAACAAAGACATTAACTAATAAATAAGAATTCGAAACCAAGTATATATATATATATATACGTGTTATTTTTATTACCGTATCTTTCTGTTAAGGTACATTATGGTTTCAGCTACTTTGCCGTTTCATTGGCCGTCTGTAGCTTCCTCAGACTTTTAGCGAACATTTCTGTAAAAGTCTGAGGATTCTACAGACGGCCAAAAAAACGGCCAAGTAGTTGAAACAATAATGTAACTTAACAGAAAGATACGGTAATAACAAATAAAACGCATATTTGCTCTACAACGGTATTGAGCACTTTCTTCAGTTTTTATTAATTACCATTTCCACTATATAATTATATGTATGTATATATATATATATATATATATATATATATATATACATATAATTATATAGTATATTCAAATATATATATATATATGTATATACATACATACATATATATATATATACTTCATCTAATCACATAAATTAATATACGAAAGTATAAATTTATGTGAAAACTTTAAGTATTTAATTCAACAGTGCTCAATACGTAGGTAGAGCTAGGTAGTAAGTTAGGCATAAGCCTGCTGAATCCTAAAGAGAGAGAGAGAGAGAGAGAGAGAGAGAGAGAGAGAGAGCGACGTCTGCATATATATATATATATATATATATATATATATATATATATATATATATATATATATATATATATATATATATATACCTTGATCTAAGCAATAAAAATCTCGTATTCTCCAACACACGTATACGCCTATCTCGGCTGAATTCTTTTCCACGCGAAAACATATGGATATTAAAGTATTTATTGTTTCCAACTAAGCTATGCCAAAATGACCCCAGGGTGTTTCGGCCGGCACCGGACTTCCGTCCACACGACCGAGGCCAATAAAACAGCACCCTTCTCTCGCATGCTTTCCAGTCGCCACCGTCCTGTCGTTTATCTTCCTCGTCTCCGACCCTCGCAGCAATGCTACGTACAACGAGACGAGCATCAGTCTGTGGTATTTATAGAAAAAAGAAACGTGCTATACGAATAGTTGGAAAGCAGCCTTCGTGACTTATGAAGGGAAAGGTCAAAGGTTGGGGTATGATTTTTCGATCGAGATGAATGGGGAAAAAGGGAGCTATTCAGGATGGTTCGGCACGCGATGATGGTACGTGGGGGAGGTAGTCTCGGGTAGGCAGACGCGGCGCTGCTGCGGTAACAGGAAATTTGGGAGGAGGGGATCGCCAGTTTTTCGAGGAGGTATTACATTGGCTTGGGTCGCATCGGATAATTCTATTAAGAATTCCAATTTGAAAAATCAAACGCTGGAAAAAATGTTTATATTCTTGGAAAGAGCGCAAACTTATGCTTCATTGGGATGTATGAAAATGGTAATCATGAAGAAAGAGAGAGCCTGTTTCCTCCGTTTAACTATAGGTGGCGTTACTGTCTGTCCACCCAGTTACGGAAGCACAAAATGTACATAATGGCAATTACGTACAATAATTACATATAGTTTTTTTATAAGCAAGGTCTCCTCGTCAGCAAATTTTGAAGGGTTTTTATTAAATTTAAAAGACACCATAAATAAACCTAGCATTAAAAGTAAGGCAGATGTATCTGAAAAAAAGTGAAATAAAAGGTCTGGATTTAAAATTTATAAGAAAATTAATATGGGTTAGAGATAGAAAAGAAATAGAGTAAAATATAGATATATTTATGTATGCGTATATATATATATTTGTTTTAAAAATGTTCATATAAAATTCTCTGTCGGTTTTTGGTCTACAGACATGAAACTTAATATATAGGGTATTCTAACGCATGCGATGCTTTATACTTGGGTTTTAGCCTGGAAAAATCGGTGTAAAACTGTGAAATCTTTTTAAAAAATGAAATTTGCCAGGTGAAGGTCGAACGACGGCATTACGAATATGCATGCGTAACGTAATAGTTATTTGGTCAAAAAGCTTCGGCCCAGCTTGAATTGAAATAAGAAAATTGTGCGAATTTGCTTGTTTTTTTTTTAATTTTGTATTCAACATTCCGAAAAATGCATAATTGTTTTAAAAGGATTGTAATTAAAACGATTTATTAGAACGAAAAACGTTCTTTAAAATGATATATAAAGTAAAGAAAAAATGGGAAATTGTTTTATAAAATACATCATTTGAAATCAAGACAAAAAATTAATTTTTAATCAACCTTAAGGGGTGACAAAGTAATTGGTGTGGAACGACTATGAATCAAATTGGTATTCGAGATAATATCATTATTGTTATTTTTTTTTGTTTTTGTTTTTACACATCAATAAAAAATGTTTTAAACACTTAGGTTCTAAGTAGGACGCCCCCCCCCCAGTACAAATAGGTGAATGCGGTATTATGGTGAAAGAAGATATTAGCTAAGTGAAACTTTTGTTTAGTTCTAGAGTGACAAGGATGACCAACGACCCCCACTTTCCCCTCTTTTGAGTTGTCCTTGGGCCTAAGTTTTTTGTTCATGTTGAACTTTTTAGTCTAAATCAAAGATTTAATATTTAAAAGTGTAGCATCTGTTCTGGCACTGCATTTCACTTTCTTGGTCTCGGTTAATGAAAGAGAAATCCTTCATGACTGAGACATTTTTAATTTTTGTTATTAAACAAAGAGGCAATATTTGGGGAGCTGGTTTCCTCCCATATTAGAAATATAATTTTTTTTAAATATTTGTTACTAACCAGAGAGCCCCTTTTTGGGAGAACCAAAATAAGAAACCGACCTTGTATCAAACTCTGCCCTCGTGGAGAGGCAAGTAAATAAAAAACATACGCATGGCAATATTTGGGGAGCTGGTTTCCTCCCATATTAGAAATATAATTTTTTTTAAATATTTGTTACTAACCAGAGAGCCCCTTTTTGGGAGAACCAAAATAAGAAACCGACCTTGTATCAAACTCTGCCCTCGTGGAGAGGCAAGTAAATAAAAAACATACGCATGAAACTTAGTATATAAGCTTAAGGTTCTTGAGGATAAATTGGAATTCGGGGACGTTTTCTACATTGATTTTTAAGAACTATGCATCAAGTTTCATGCAAATCTGAAATATAGGAATTTTTCAGCTTGTGTGCATATTATGTCGTCTAACACTTTTTTTTTAATATTCAAAAAAAAAAAAATTAAATTTGGCGGTTATTTATGTTAAGATGTCTAATTTAGGTGGTTATTCATGTTAAGATGTCTGAATTTGGTGGTTATTCATGTTAAGATGTCTAAATTTGGTGGTTATTCATGTTAAGATGTCTAAATTTGGTGGTTATTCATGTTAAGATGTCTGAATTTGGTGGTTATTCATGTTAAGATGTCTAAATTTGGTGATTATTAATGCTAAGACGTCTAAATTTGGTGGTTATTCATGTTAAGATGTCTAAATTTGGTGGTTATTCATGTTAGGACGTCTAAATTTGGTGGTTATTCATGTTAAGATGTCTAAATTTGGTGGTTATTCATGTTAAGCTGTCTAAATTTGGTGATTATTAATGTTAAGACGTCTAAATTTGGTGGTTATTCATGTTAAGATGTCTAAATTTGGTGGTTATTTATGTTAAGATGTCTAAATTTGGTGGTTATTCATGTTAAGACGTCTAAATTTGGTGGTTATTCATGTTAAGACGTCTAAATTTGGTGGTTATTCATGTTAAGATGTCTAAATTTGGTGGTTATTTATGTTAAGATGTCAAAATTAGGTGGTTATTCATGTTAAGATGTCTAAATTAGGTGGTTATTCATGTTAAGATGTCTAAATTAGGTGGTTATTCATGTTAAGATGTCTAAATTTGGTGGTTATTTATGTTAAGATGTCTAAATTAGGTGGTTATTCATGTTAAGATGTCTAAATTAGGTGGTTATTCATGTTAAGATGTCTAAATTTGGTGGTTATTCATGTTAAGATGTCTAAATTTGGTGGTTATTCATGTTAAGATGTCTAAATTTGGTGGTTATTCATGTTAAGATGTCTAAATTTGGTGATTATTAATGTTAAGACGTCTAAATTTGGTGGTTATTCATGTTAGGGCGTCTAAATTTGGTGGTTATTCATGTTAAGATGTCTAAATTTGGTGGTTATTCATGTTAAGCTTTCTAAATTTGGTGATTATTAATGTTAAGACGTCTAAATTTGGTGGTTATTAATGTTAAGACGTCTAGATTTGGTGGTTATTCATGTTAAGATGTCTAAATTTGGTGGTTATTCATGTTAAGATGTCTAAATTTGGTGGTTATTCATGTTAAGCTGTCTAAATTTTGTGATTATTAATGTTAAGCTGTCTAAATTTGGTGGTTATTCATGTTAAGCTGTCTAAATTTGGTGGTTATTCATGTTAAGCTGTCTAAATTTGGTGGTTATTCATGTTAAGATGTCTAAATTTGGTGGTTATTCATGTTAAGATGTCTAAATTTGGTGATTATTAATGCTAAGACGTCTAAATTTGGTGGTTATTCATGTTAAGATGTCTAAATTTGGTGGTTATTCATGTTAAGATGTCTAAATTTGGTGGTTATTCATGTTTAGATGTCTAAATTTGGTGATTATTAATGTTAAGACGTCTAAATTTGGTGGTTATTCATGTTAAGATGTCTAAATTTTGTGATTATTAATGTTAAGACGTCTAAATTTGGTGGTTATTCATGTTAAGATGTCTTAATTTGGTGGTTATTCATGTTAAGATGTCTAAATTTGGTGGTTATTCATGTTAAGATGTCTAAATTTGGTGGTTATTCATGTTAAAATGTCTAAATTTGGTGATTATTAATGTTAAGATGTCTAAATTTGGTGGTTATTCATGTTAAGATGTCTAAATTTGGTGGTTATTCATGTTAAGATGTCTAAATTAGGCTATTATTCATGTTAAGATGTCTAAATTTGGTGATTAGTAATGTTAAGACGTCTAAATTTGGTGGTTATTCATGTTAAGATGTCTAAATTTGGTGGTTATTCATGTTAAGACGTCTAAATTTGGTGGTTATTCATGTTAAGATGTCTAAATTTGGTGGTTATTCATGTTAAGATGTTTAAATTTGGTGGTTATTCATGTTAAGATGTCTAAATTTGGTGATTATTAATGTTAAGACGTCTAAATTTGGTGATTATTAATGTTAAGATGTCTAAATTTGGCGGTTATCCATGTTAAGATTTCTAAATTTGGTGATTATTAATGTTAAGACGTCTAAATTTGGTGGTTATTCATGTTAAGCTGTCTAAATTTGGTGGTTATTCATGTTAAGATGTCTAAATTTGGTGATTATTAATGTTAAGACGTCTAAATTTGGTGGTTATTCATGTTAAGATGTCAAAATTTGGTGGTTATTCATGTTAAGATGTCTAATTTAGGTGGTTATTAATGTTAAGACGTCAAAATTTGGTGGTTATTCATGTTAAGATGTCTAAATTTGGTGGTTATTCATGTTAAGATGTCTAAATTAGGCGGTTGTTCATGTTAAGATGTCTAAATTTGGTGATTAGTAATGTTAAGACGTCTAAATTTGGTGGTTATTCATGTTAAGATGTCTAAATTTGGTGGTTATTCATGTTAGGACGTCTAAATTTGGTGGTTATTCATGTTAAGATGTCTAAATTTGGTGGTTATTCATGTTAAGCTGTCTAAATTTGGTGATTATTAATGTTAAGACGTCTAAATTTGGTGGTTATTCATGTTAAGATGTCTAAATTTGGTGGTTATTTATGTTAAGATGTCTAAATTTGGTGGTTATTCATGTTAAGACGTCTAAATTTGGTGGTTATTCATGTTAAGACGTCTAAATTTGGTGGTTATTCATGTTAAGATGTCTAAATTTGGTGGTTATTTATGTTAAGATGTCAAAATTAGGTGGTTATTCATGTTAAGATGTCTAAATTAGGTGGTTATTCATGTTAAGATGTCTAAATTAGGTGGTTATTCATGTTAAGATGTCTAAATTTGGTGGTTATTTATGTTAAGATGTCTAAATTAGGTGGTTATTCATGTTAAGATGTCTAAATTAGGTGGTTATTCATGTTAAGATGTCTAAATTTGGTGGTTATTCATGTTAAGATGTCTAAATTTGGTGGTTATTCATGTTAAGATGTCTAAATTTGGTGGTTATTCATGTTAAGATGTCTAAATTTGGTGATTATTAATGTTAAGACGTCTAAATTTGGTGGTTATTCATGTTAGGGCGTCTAAATTTGGTGGTTATTCATGTTAAGATGTCTAAATTTGGTGGTTATTCATGTTAAGCTGTCTAAATTTGGTGATTATTAATGTTAAGACGTCTAAATTTGGTGGTTATTCATGTTAAGACGTCTAAATTTGGTGGTTATTCATGTTAAGATGTCTAAATTTGGTGGTTATTCATGTTAAGATGTCTAAATTTGGTGGTTATTCATGTTAAGCTGTCTAAATTTGGTGGTTATTCATGTTAAGATGTCTAAATTTGGTGGTTATTAATGTTAAGCTGTCTAAATTTTGTGATTATTAATGTTAAGCTGTCTAAATTTGGTGGTTATTCATGTTAAGCTGTCTAAATTTGGTGGTTATTCATGTTAAGCTGTCTAAATTTGGTGGTTATTCATGTTAAGATGTCTAAATTTGGTGATTATTAATGCTAAGACGTCTAAATTTGGTGGTTATTCATGTTAAGATGTCTAAATTTGGTGGTTATTCATGTTAAGATGTCTAAATTTGGTGGTTATTCATGTTTAGATGTCTAAATTTGGTGATTATTAATGTTAAGACGTCTAAATTTGGTGGTTATTCATGTTAAGATGTCTAAATTTTGTGATTATTAATGTTAAGACGTCTAAATTTGGTGGTTATTCATGTTAAGATGTCTTAATTTGGTGGTTATTCATGTTAAGATGTCTAAATTTGGTGGTTATTCATGTTAAGATGTCTAAATTTGGTGGTTATTCATGTTAAAATGTCTAAATTTGGTGATTATTAATGTTAAGATGTCTAAATTTGGTGGTTATTCATGTTAAGATGTCTAAATTTGGTGATTATTAATGTTAAGACGTCTAAATTTGGTGGTTATTCATGTTAAGATGTCTAAATTTTGTGATTATTAATGTGAGACGTCTAAATTTGGTGGTTATTAATGTTAAGATGTCTAAATGTGGTGGTTATTCATGTTAAGATGTCTAAATTTGGTGATTATTAATGTTAAGACGTCTTAATTTGGTGTTTATTCATGTTAAGATGTCTAAATTTGGTGGTTATTCATGTTAAGATGTCTAAATTTGGTGATTATTAATGTTAAGACGTCTAAATTTGGTGGTTATTCATGTTAAGATGTCTAAATTTGGTGGTTATTCATGTTAAGATGTCTAAATTTGGTGGTTATTCATGTTAAGATGACTAAAATTGGTGATTATTAATGTTAAGACGTCTAAATTTGGTGGTTATTCATGTTAAGATGTCTAAATTTGGTGGTTATTCATGTTAAGATGTCTAAATTTTGTGATTATTAATGTTTAGACGTCTATATTTGGTGGTTATTCATGTTAAGATGTCAAAATTTGGTGGTTATTCATGTCAAGATGTCTTAATTTGGTGATTATTAATGTTAAGACGTCACAATTTGGTGGTTATTCATGTTAAGATGTCTAAATTTGGTGGTTATTCATGTTAAGATGTCTAAATTAGGCGGTTATTCATGTTAAGATGTCTAAATTTGGTGATTAGTAATGTTAAGACGTCTAAATTTGGTGGTTATTCATGTTAAGATGTCTAAATTTGGTGGTTATTCATGTTAAGACGTCTAAATTTGGTGGTTATTCATGTTAAGATGTCTAAATTTGGTGGTTATTCATGTTAAGATGTTTAAATTTGGTGGTTATTCATGTTAAGATGTCTAAATTTGGTGATTATTAATGTTAAGACGTCTAAATTTGGTGATTATTAATGTTAAGATGTCTAAATTTGGCGGTTATCCATGTTAAGATTTCTAAATTTGGTGATTATTAATGTTAAGACGTCTAAATTTGGTGGTTATTCATGTTAAGCTGTCTAAATTTGGTGGTTATTCATGTTAAGATGTCTAAATTTGGTGATTATTAATGTTAAGACGTCTAAATTTGGTGGTTATTCATGTTAAGATGTCAAAATTTGGTGGTTATTCATGTTAAGATGTCTAATTTAGGTGGTTATTAATGTTAAGACGTCAAAATTTGGTGGTTATTCATGTTAAGATGTCTAAATTTGGTGGTTATTCATGTTAAGATGTCTAAATTAGGCGGTTGTTCATGTTAAGATGTCTAAATTTGGTGATTAGTAATGTTAAGACGTCTAAATTTGGTGGTTATTCATGTTAAGATCTCTAAATTTGGTGATTATTAATGTTAAGACGTCTAAATTTGGTGGTTATTCATGTTAAGAATTCTAAATTTGGTGGTTATTCATGTTAAGATGTCTAAATTTGGTGGTTATTCATGTTTAGATGTCTAAATTTGGTGATTATTAATGTTAAGACGTCTAAATTTGGTGATTATTAATGTTAAGATGTCTAAATTTGGCGGTTATCCATGTTAAGATTTCTAAATTTGGTGATTATTAATGTTAAGACGTCTAAATTTGGTGGTTATTCATGTTAAGCTGTCTAAATTTGGTGGTTATTCATGTTAAGATGTCTAAATTTGGTGATTATTAATGTTAAGGCGTCTAAATTTTGTGGTTATTCATGTTAAGATGTCTAAATTTGGTGGTTATTCATGTTAAGATGTCTAAATTTGTGATTATTAATGTTAAGGCGTCTAAATTTGGTGGTTATTCATGTTAAGATGTCTAAATTTGGTGGTTATTCATGTTAAGCTGTCTAAATTTTGTGATTATTAATGTTAAGCTGTCTAAATTTGGTGGTTATTCATGTTAAGCTGTCTAAATTTGGTGGTTATTCATGTTAAGCTGTCTAAATTTGGTGGTTATTCATGTTAAGATGTCTAAATTTGGTGATTATTAATGCTAAGACGTCTAAATTTGGTGGTTATTCATGTTAAGATGTCTAAATTTGGTGGTTATTCATGTTAAGATGTCTAAATTTGGTGGTTATTCATGTTTAGATGTCTAAATTTGGTGATTATTAATGTTAAGACGTCTAAATTTGGTGGTTATTCATGTTAAGATGTCTAAATTTTGTGATTATTAATGTTAAGACGTCTAAATTTGGTGGTTATTCATGTTAAGATGTCTTAATTTGGTGGTTATTCATGTTAAGATGTCTAAATTTGGTGGTTATTCATGTTAAGATGTCTAAATTTGGTGGTTATTCATGTTAAAATGTCTAAATTTGGTGATTATTAATGTTAAGATGTCTAAATTTGGTGGTTATTCATGTTAAGATGTCTAAATTTGGTGATTATTAATGTTAAGACGTCTAAATTTGGTGGTTATTCATGTTAAGATGTCTAAATTTTGTGATTATTAATGTGAGACGTCTAAATTTGGTGGTTATTAATGTTAAGATGTCTAAATGTGGTGGTTATTCATGTTAAGATGTCTAAATTTGGTGATTATTAATGTTAAGACGTCTTAATTTGGTGTTTATTCATGTTAAGATGTCTAAATTTGGTGGTTATTCATGTTAAGATGTCTAAATTTGGTGATTATTAATGTTAAGACGTCTAAATTTGGTGGTTATTCATGTTAAGATGTCTAAATTTGGTGGTTATTCATGTTAAGATGTCTAAATTTGGTGGTTATTCATGTTAAGATGACTAAAATTGGTGATTATTAATGTTAAGACGTCTAAATTTGGTGGTTATTCATGTTAAGATGTCTAAATTTGGTGGTTATTCATGTTAAGATGTCTAAATTTTGTGATTATTAATGTTTAGACGTCTATATTTGGTGGTTATTCATGTTAAGATGTCAAAATTTGGTGGTTATTCATGTCAAGATGTCTTAATTTTGTGATTATTAATGTTAAGACGTCACAATTTGGTGGTTATTCATGTTAAGATGTCTAAATTTGGTGGTTATTCATGTTAAGATGTCTAAATTAGGCGGTTATTCATGTTAAGATGTCTAAATTTGGTGATTAGTAATGTTAAGACGTCTAAATTTGGTGGTTATTCATGTTAAGATGTCTAAATTTGGTGGTTATTCATGTTAAGACGTCTAAATTTGGTGGTTATTCATGTTAAGATGTCTAAATTTGGTGGTTATTCATGTTAAGATGTTTAAATTTGGTGGTTATTCATGTTAAGATGTCTAAATTTGGTGATTATTAATGTTAAGACGTCTAAATTTGGTGATTATTAATGTTAAGATGTCTAAATTTGGCGGTTATCCATGTTAAGATTTCTAAATTTGGTGATTATTAATGTTAAGACGTCTAAATTTGGTGGTTATTCATGTTAAGCTGTCTAAATTTGGTGGTTATTCATGTTAAGATGTCTAAATTTGGTGATTATTAATGTTAAGACGTCTAAATTTGGTGGTTATTCATGTTAAGATGTCAAAATTTGGTGGTTATTCATGTTAAGATGTCTAATTTAGGTGGTTATTAATGTTAAGACGTCAAAATTTGGTGGTTATTCATGTTAAGATGTCTAAATTTGGTGGTTATTCATGTTAAGATGTCTAAATTAGGCGGTTGTTCATGTTAAGATGTCTAAATTTGGTGATTAGTAATGTTAAGACGTCTAAATTTGGTGGTTATTCATGTTAAGATCTCTAAATTTGGTGATTATTAATGTTAAGACGTCTAAATTTGGTGGTTATTCATGTTAAGAATTCTAAATTTGGTGGTTATTCATGTTAAGATGTCTAAATTTGGTGGTTATTCATGTTTAGATGTCTAAATTTGGTGATTATTAATGTTAAGACGTCTAAATTTGGTGATTATTAATGTTAAGATGTCTAAATTTGGCGGTTATCCATGTTAAGATTTCTAAATTTGGTGATTATTAATGTTAAGAGGTCTAAATTTGGTGGTTATTCATGTTAAGCTGTCTAAATTTGGTGGTTATTCATGTTAAGATGTCTAAATTTGGTGATTATTAATGTTAAGGCGTCTAAATTTTGTGGTTATTCATGTTAAGATGTCTAAATTTGGTGGTTATTCATGTTAAGATGTCTAAATTTGTGATTATTAATGTTAAGGCGTCTAAATTTGGTGGTTATTCATGTTAAGATGTCTAAATTTGGTGGTTATTCATGTTAAGATATCTAAATTTGGTGGTTATTCATGTTAAGATGTCGAAATTTGATGATTATTAATGTTATGACGTCTAAATTTGGTGGTTATTCATGTTAAGATGTCTAAATTTGGTGGTTATTCATGTTAAGATGTCTAAATTTGGTGGTTATTCATGTTAAGATGTCTAAATTTGGTGATTATTAATGTTAAGACGTCTAAATTTGGTGGTTATTCATGTTAAGATGTCTAAATTTGGTGGTTATTCATGTTAAGATGTCTAAATTTGGTGATTATTTATTTTAAGACGTCTAAATTTGGTGGTTATTCATGTTAAGCTGTCTAAATTTGGTGGTTATTCATGTTAAGATGTCTAAATTAGGCGGTTATTCATGTTAAGATGTCTAAATTTGGTGATTAGTAAGTTTAAGACGTCTAAATTTGGTGGTTATTCATGTTAAGATGTCTAAATTTGGTGATTATTAATGTTAAGACGTCTAAATTTGGTGGTTATTCATGTTAAGATGTCTAAATTTGGTGGTTATTCATGTTAAGATGTCTAAATTAGGCGGTTGTTCATGTTAAGATGTCTAAATTTGGTGATTAGTAATGTTAAGACGTCTAAATTTGGTGGTTATTCATGTTAAGATGTCTAAATTTGGTGATTATTAATGTTAAGACGTCTAAATTTGGTGGTTATTCATGTTAAGAATTCTAAATTTGGTGGTTATTCATGTTAAGATGTCTAAATTTTGTGGTTATTCATGTTAAGATGTCTAAATTTGGTGATTATTAATGTTAAGACGTCTAAATTTGGTGATTATTAATGTTAAGATGTCTAAATTTGGCGGTTATCCATGTTAAAATTTCTAAATTTGGTGATTATTAATGTTAAGACGTCTAAATTTGGTGGTTATTCATGTTAAGCTGTCTAAATTTGGTGGTTATTCATGTTAAGATGTCTAAATTTGGTGATTATTAATGTTAAGGCGTCTAAATTTGGTGGTTATTCATGTTAAGATGTCTAAATTTGGTGGTTATTTATGTTAAGATGTCTAAATTTGTGATTATTAATGTTAAGGCGTCTAAATTTGGTTGTTATTCATGTTAAGATGTCTAAATTTGGTGGTTATTCATGTTAAGATATCTAAATTTGGTGGTTATTCATGTTAAGATGTCTAAATTTGGTGATTATTAATGTTATGACGTCTAAATTTGGTGGTTATTCATGTTAAGATGTCTAAATTTGGTGGTTATTCATGTTAAGATGTCTAAATTTGGTGGTTATCCATGTTAAGATGTCTAAATTTGGTGATTATTAATGTTAAGAGGTCTAAATTTGGTGGTTATTCATGTTAAGATTTCTAAATTTGGTGGTTATTCATGTTAAGATGTCTAAATTTGGTGATTATTTATGTTAAGACGTCTAAATTTGGTGGTTATTCATGTTAAGCTGTCTAAATTTGGTGGTTATTCATGTTAAGATGTCTAAATTAGGCGGTTATTCATGTTAAGATGTCTAAATTTGGTGATTAGTAATGTTAAGACGTCTAAAATTGGTGGTTATTCATGTTAAGATGTCTAAATTTGGTGATTATTAATGTTAAGACGTCTAAATTTGGTGGTTATTCATGTTAAGATGTCTAAATTTGGTGGTTATTCATGTTAAGATGTCTGAATTTGGTGGTTATTCATGTTAAGATGTCTAAATTTTGTGATTATTAATGTTAAGACGTCTAAATTTGGTGGTTATTCATGTTAAGATATCTAAATTTGGCGGTTATCCATGTTAAGATTTCTAAATTTGGTGATTATTAATGTTAAGACGTCTAAATTTGGTGGTTATTCATGTTAAGATGTCTAAATTTGGTGGTTATTCATGTTAAGATGTCTAAATTTGGTGATTATTAATGTTAAGGCGTCTAAATTTGGTGGTTATTCATGTTAAGATGTCTAAATTTGGTGGTTATTCATGTTAAGATGTCTAAATGTGGTGGTTATTCATGTTAAGATGTCTAAATTTGGTGATTATTAATGTTAAGACGTCTAAATTTGGTGGTTATTCATGTTAAGATGTCTAAATTTGGTGGTTATTCATGTTAAGATGTCTAAATTTGGTGGTTATTCATGTTTAGATGTCTAAATTTGGTGATTATTAATGTTAAGACGTCTAAATTTGGTGGTTATTCATGTTAAGATGTCTAAATTTGGTGGTTATTCATGTTAAGATGTCTAAATTTGGTGATTATTTATTTTAAGACGTCTAAATTTGGTGGTTATTCATGTTAAGATATCTAAATTTGGTGGTTATTCATGTTAAGATGTCTAAATTAGGCGGTTATTTATGTTAAGGTGTCTAAATTTGGTGATTATTAATGTTAAGATGTCTAAATTTGGCGGTTATTCATGTTAAGCTGTCTAAATTTGGTGATTATTAATGTTAAGACGTCTAAATTTGGTGGTTATTCATGTTAAGATGTCTAAATTTGGTGATTATTAATGTTAAGATGTCTAAATTAGGCGGTTATTCATGTTAAGATGTCTAAATTTGGTGATTATTAATGTTAAGATGTCTAAATTTGGCGGTTATTCATGTTAAGATATCACAGTTTACAAAAATGGGAAGTAAAATAAAAAAAAAGTTAATCACACGAGGTGCCTTCAATAAGTTTCCATACATTTTTCGTATGAGCAATTTTATTGATAGTAAGCTTATGAAACACTAGTCCCCATTTTAAAGTAATCTCCTTCGGCCGCAATGCACTTTTTGTACCGTTCCAACAACTTCTGGAAGGTTCCCATAGAAGTCCTCTTGTGTGCACGTGTCAATGACCTTCGTCACAGCCTCTTTTATCTCCTCAATTTTCTCATAACGACAACTTCTAAGGTTTTCCTTGAGCTTAGGGAATAACCAAAAGTCACAGGGAGCAAGGTATGGACTATAGGAAGGGTGAATAACTGTCTTGATTCCCATTTTGGTCAAATAGTTTGTGACAAGGATGAAGTTGTGGACTGGCGCATTGTCCTGGTGAAAATGCCATTGACTCAACTTGAAGAGGGGTGATCTTTTCCGAAGAATCTCTTCATGAACTCCCTTAAATCCTCAACATTTTATTCTTTTTTGACTGTCTGTCTAGGGGAAACCAGTGCATGTAGGCAAAAAAGGGATCATCATCATTTTTTGGTGGATTTGCTCTGTCTGTCTCTTTTGGGGGTCAGAGAGAGCCACGGAGAACTCTGTCCCTTGGTGTAATGTTATGACCCTTTAGTCTGTGATCATAGCGGAATATCTGTTAACTGTGGCAAGCGGGAGCAATGGTCAAAACATTATTATTATTGTTATTCTTATTAATTGATTTGAGCGACGGATGCTCGCTGGATCAGTTATTATGATTAGAAGAATAAACAATTAAATTGGGGAAGAAATGATTGACGTGTGAATCGCAAAAGGAATGCGAAAATAGAAAATAGATGTAAACATTCTTTTGGATTTGGATAAACAAATAACTATATGGAAACATTAGGTTGGTCTGAGACACGTAATTAGGTGACGTGGGAGAACACGTGATGTAGTTAGTTTTGAAGAGATTCAGAGAGTTGAGGATTGACCACCAAAGTGGACAGACGTCTAGACAAGGGTCGACAGACAGCTAGGAGCGGGCTGTAAGAATAGAAAACGTGGAAACTGCAGATCCTGTGAAAACCATTTGAGACAACTGTAATAAATTTATATTATAAACATATAAAGAGTTGGTTTAATGCTTTCACAAATAAGAACAGCTGTCTCAATTGGATGGTGCTGATCACTTCATGGTTCGTCACGGAGCAGCGGGAAGTTAAAAGAACTCTTCAAGAGAAAAAGGTATGAAGCATATATTATTCTTCTCATATATGAACTGGAAAAATATCCCGTGTGATAAGTTTGATACAACATGACTCGGTTAACACGTCAACATCATGTCCTCCTAGCTAAACAACACGCATACGATTTATATGTTTATTACACTGGTCAACAAAAAGAAACTTTTTAAAAGGTGTCTGATATTTTTTTTAACTGATTTACTATATTTTTGCCATGCTAAATCTAGAAATAACATCCATTTTGCTCTCAGAGGTCAAATTTTATTGTAAATTTGAATTTAAAATTATGCGACTTATATTTTTTAAAACAGTGTTTTCAAGATTTACTAACGATGTTTCAATGGCAAAATGTCAGTTTTTTATGATAAAATTGCTGTATTCCAACAAAGAATCATGTACACTTCATGTACAGTACATGTAACTAAAAATGAAAACTTAATGTTTGCATTATTACGGTCTAAATTTTCGTTTTTGTTTTTTTTTTGTCGCGAATGTTTTGGTGCTTGCACATCTCTTTTTAAATTCCAACAGTAGCCCGCCATCATCACCATGCCCCACCTTCCCTGGTAGCGTGATTCCATTTATCTCAAGTCCTGGTGAAAGCGCTCTCCATGCTCATCGCTTAAAGATAATTATCTGTCTGGTTAAAAGAACAATATGCTATATCCGCTAGACAACACATGACACGTTTTAATATATCATCTCCGCCAATATAAACAACATTGGTCTCTGAGTCAGAGCAGAAGTTGAGCTTTCCTCGCAGGTCACCAGAGCATCAAGAACTGTGGGATTTTTTCTTTTTTATTACATTTTCACCCACAAACAAGGCGCATTGCCACTCAGGTGTAGGGGGCTACTATCAGGGTCAGCAACTACGGGGCACTATGTAGGGATTTGGGCAGCAAGATGTCGGTTCACGTTGCACTTGAAATATGCATGTCAGTACAGTTAGGGAAGCATGATCCTGGAATGGAATTCCAGAGTCTAGCGGTTCTGGGGAAGAAACTACTGGAGTAGAAAGATCTTTTACATCTAGGGATCTCTACTGTGTGGGGTGGGATTTAGCTGCCTGTCGGGTTTGTCGAGGGTGTCTGCGTCGTGGGGGCACAAGTGTCTGCAGTTCGTCAGAGCATTCACCATTAAAATACTTGTAGAACAAGCAGAGGGATGCAACGTTTCATCGATGGGACAGAGGCTGAAGCTTAGATGCCAGTTCAGGGCCTATCAGATTGGGGACTCTTTTTTGAACCTTGTCTAGGAGCGAGAGACTAGTAGTAGACGCACCAGCCCAAATGTGACAACAATACTCCATACATGGGCGAATGGTGGCCTTATAGAGATACAGGATACTTTCAGGTGTCAGTAGTTTTCTAGCACGGTAGAGAGAGAGCCTACCTTTTTTTGCGACGGCCCTGGCAATGTTTTCAATATAATTGTTCCAGCTCATGTTTCCTGTAAACGTTAGGCCAAGCAGTTTGAAAGATGTACTCTCAGACAGGGAGTCACTGGCATTTGTATTAATCAGCTCGAGTATCGAGCAACGCCTTTCTTTCTGATCTTTTCTGAGAACTCCCTTTAATTGTCTTAGAACGACAACCTCTTAGGTTTACCTTAAGCTTATGGAATAACCAAAAGTCACAGGGGGTAAGGACTGGATGGTAGGGAGGGTGAGGACTATATCCTTGCTGTCCACACACCGTCTTTATTTCTGATCTTTCAGAGAAACACTTAACGCAAATTGACCACATATCACATTTCATGGCAGGTGCTCGTCTGAACTCCAATCTCTGGTCCCCCCCTCGCCAATTTTTCACGAAAAACACCCGTCTACCTGAATCCACCGTGAAAAACTTCCCCCACTCTATACCTATGCCTAAATCAAAACGCGGATTCCATGAACAAAGCTTCTTTCTTAGAACTGAACGCCTGTGGAACTCTGTTCCATCTTCCTGCTTCCCACCGGACTATAACTTGGATGGGTTCAAGTTCAATGTTAACAAATTCCTAATGAACCGCCCCCCTTAAGTAAACACTTCATCAAATCTCCACACTAACGTAATGTACTTGCAATAACCCTTATCCCTGAGTGGCTTCCGGGCCTTGATAAGTGGTGATCACTGTGTAAAAAAAAACAAAAAAAAATCTTCATTTCCTCGCGAATAATTGTGTGCACATTCCCCAAACTGATATCAAACTGTGCACGTATTGTCTCTATAGACACATGGCGGTCCTTATCCATGAATTTCTTTATTTGACCAATCAACTCTGGTGTTCTGACTTCCTTACTTCTCCAACACCTCTCATTATCTCTCACAGACTCCTTGATTCAACGAATCTCTTATGCCAGTCAAACACTTATGCTCGATTCATGCATGATGGTCTAAAAGCAGTCTGAAGTAGTTCGTATGTTTTTGTGTCATTTTTCCAGGTTCAAAAAAGAATTTTATTGTTGCATATTTCCAATGCGTTACTGCCGAAAACAAGCCGGTAGATCTCTAAGTAGTAGTGGTATTTTCAGTGAGAAAACAATCACAAGTTTAACATCAACTGCGAATACTTCATTGCATTACTCTAGGCAAACGGAAATAAAGCCAGACGAAACAGTCGCAAAACAGAAATAAATGAGTTGCATCTAACCGGCATTCAATGGAAAATAAATCGTCGGAAAAAAAGAAAAGAAGAAATAGCCGCCATGTAAAAAAAAAAAAATGACAAACCACTGGCTTCCGGCAAATCAGACTCCCGACTTCCGGGAGGAAATACGAACGTGTAACTGGCCTGCAGCCAGATTGGAAATCGGTTATTGGAAATCGCTTATGTCACTCTTTTTTTTTATACTGCAAGATGCTTTAAAGATAAAGAATATACAGAAATAAAAGCAATTACAGGAAAGATATATTTTGAATAGTACTACTGCTAATGACACTACTATTAACACTGTTATTATCAACAATAATAAAAATAATAATAATAATAATAAATAACTAATTTCTTTCACTTCATATAGCAATTAATATATATATATATATATATATATATATATATATATATAGTAATTTATAAAATATATATGGCGATTAAGCTACACTGAATATTCTGCGTTTCATCCACTATAGGATTCGCCAGGCTTATGCGCGAATTCTGTGGTTGCTTCGTGTTTTTGGATATGTTGAGGATTTCTAGTTAGCCAATCAGCTTTCTAGTATCCACCGCGCCCCTTCCTATCAGCCAATGGGCATGCATTTTATCGAACAAAGGATCTGTTTTAGAACTAGGTTAGTGGTTTAAGGTAGATCTTTTCCTTCCTTTATATATATATATATATATATATATATATATATAAATATACCTATGTATACACACATATATGCACATATATATACATATATATATATATATATATATATATATATATATATATATACATATATGTGTGATCGTTTATGTATATTCATGTTGGTTTAATTTATTTATTTGTTTGTTTTCTATTGATATTGTTAGTTTTAAAGCTATTTTGTATCGCTATCCTAGAGTAAGTTTTATTTTGTGAACATAGTTGTTTGCTATTTCTCGTCTAAAGTTTAATAGATTTTGAGGTTCTTTCTACTTTAAAGAACCTCAAAATCTATTAAACTGTAGACGAGAAATAGCAAACAACTGTGTTCACAAAATAAAACTTACTCTAGGATAGCGATACAAAATAGCTTTAAAACTTTCGTATATTAAATCTATGTGAGTAAATGAAGTAGTTATATATATATATATATATATATATATATATATATATATATATATATATATATATATATATATATATATGAATATGAATTCCTGGTAGAAAGATATCCAAAAATTAAGAATAATTGAATTTTAACAAGGGTCGTTTATAGTGCTCAATCAAAGAGAGCAAAGTATATGTTTTTTTATTCTTTATGTAAATACAGTCATATCTTGCTACTATGTGCAGACCGTTTCAATCGTATTTGATTTCATCAGGCAAGAAAGATTAAAATACAAAAATTAAAAAGGTTCCAAACCTTTTCAAATTTTGATAAGCGAAAAAATATGCCATGACTGGCAATAAGCAAAAGAACTTGAATTTTTGCTTCATGAAATCAAACTATGAACTTTCAACAAATAAATTCTATCAAAATAGACACTTATATTGTTATACATGAATTACAAAGAATAACTCTGGTTAACATCTTTTTTATTCCTTGAGGGGGATAAGGGTGGATGAGGGTGACCTCCGAGATTAGTAACGAACCACAAGTTGGTGTGCACCATCCCTGCGTGGTAGAGATTCTGAAGAGCCGCTCTAAATACGACCTTAAACTTTGATATTGACATTGAAAAATGGGATGCGCCATCCCTAGGTTAGAGACCAACAAGTTTGGTCATAAACGGTCTATAGGTGTTAGCTGCATGAAAGTATGTAAACACAGGCTATGACCTTGACCTTATATATTAGCACTGAAAAATGGTGTGCCCCACCCCTAGTTTGGGGGATTCTCGT
>NC_136525.1:2115000-2125000 GCF_053919585.1 Euprymna scolopes
ATATATATATATACATATTAAAATGTTTGACTCATGTCAAGGTAACCTACATTTAAAATTTCAAATGTTTAGACCCAAAATTGGCGGAGGAGTTTAGTAGAGTCTGCAAAGGTCAACTCTTTAACCTTTGGCCTCCTGACAGCCAAATCTTCCTCCAAAAACCGATTAAAAGGCTTGCCCTATGGCTGAATACACTTCATGTAAAATTTCGAATGTTTGCACCGAGTAATTTAGTAGAGACCGCAGAGGTCATTTTTTTTTAACTTTGACCCCAATTTTGACCCCTTATCATTTATTGTTTTGGGCTCAAATGAAATTAAAAGGTTTGATTCATGTCCAAGTTACCCACATCTAAAATTTCAAGTGTTTAGACACAAAATTATCGGAGGAATTTGGTAGGGTTTTCAAACGTCAAATCGTAAACTTTTGACCTTTTGACAGCAAAATCTTTGGCCGAAAACTGATTAAAAATATTTTACCAAATCTCAATACCCTTTACCTCAAATCTCGAATCTAAAGACCTAAAATTTGCAGAGTATTTTGGTAGGGAAATGTACGCATACAGACACACACACAGACAATTTTACTTTTATCGATATATAGATTTATATATTTCTCTTAGTTTGTTTTTTGTCAGTGTGTCTGACCGTCGGTTTAGCTTATAAATCAACAGTAGGTTCTTTGATATGGCAGGCGCGCGTTCGAAGTGGGTGTTTCTGTTTAAAGCACAATTAAATCATATTACTAGATTTGTTTTCATTTTAAACTTTAATTAAAGCCCTTCTCATGGAACAAGCAGTAGGGTAACGCATATAAAATCAAAAGTAGGTTCTTTAATATGACTGGTGCACGTTAGAAATTAATTTTTCTATTTAGAACACAATTTTACTATGACATTTGATTTTTGCAGTTTAAATTTTTTCAAACCATTATATATAAAAATAATTCATAAAATCAACAGTAATTTCTCCACAGTGCAATGTAGTCAAGAATGTATTGCGGACTTATTCACTGCGAAGAGGCATGTCAAGCTTCCTTCTGGTGCACCGCAGTGGGTCCACAATTAGAGCAGGCAATCAATCGATTTAATTGGAAAATGGGTAATTTCACCGATTTTGATGACAATAAAAATATGGGAGTGTGAAACATTCATTGATCATTATTCAATCCCGGGCAACGTCGGGTCACCCTGCTAATGTGATGATAAAAGGATAAGACATAAAATTAAAAATGAAATACAGAAGGTCTAATACCTCAATGTTTCGTCCAACTTTTTTGTGTGCTTTTTTTTTATAGCGAAGAAAATAGCTAAAAGTGCACCATTTAATAGTTATTTTCTCCGCTCTTGAAAAAGCCCATGAAACAGTTGGGTGAAACGTTGAAAAACTGGGTCTTGCTTTCCCATTAGAATTTATTTCTTCAGATTATTTTGGTCCTTTTTTATTATTATTATTATTATTATTATTATTATTATTATTATTATTATTATAGCTAAAAAAATGATACATTTAACTATTTTCTTCGCTCTTGAAAAAGCCTACGACAAAGTCGGGCGAAACGTTGAGTAATGGGGTCTACTTTTATTTTTCATTTTTCATTTAAACAAAGATATGTATATTCTATCCGACACTTTCGTCATTTTTTTTTTTTTTGTATATTTCTTTTCATTTTCTGGTTATCTTCTTTTCCAATTGTACATCAGTCCCTTTGCGTCAATTACATGGACCGCCTAGGGCGCAGCGTATTTCCATCATATACGTTTCTATATCACTTAGCATTTCCCCAATTTTTATTTCATTTCGTTTAGTCATTTTTCTTTTTCGTATTTTTTAGTCTTTTCTTCATGTGAGAGAAAATTGAAGAGTCACACAAGCAAGGGAGATAATCGATACATAAAATATGCTGTCAATATTAAAATTGCTTCCATCAAAAATGCCAAACTTCACACAAAAAAATGACATACGTCCATTCAATTTCCGCGTAGAGCGATACAAATGTAACTTTTTTACTTGGGTGTCATTCCCTGCCGACGATTTTTTCTTGATAGAGTGGGGATATGATAATGTAGGTTTTTTGTTGAATGTTTTAACTTGAACTATTAGCCATATTCATATATATATGGTTGTGGCTTCGCGGACGCCCACGAGAAAACACTGCAGACATAATGCTAGAGTAACTTCGATATTGAAACAACTTCTTGATAGATCAACTACTCATTGCGCTGTCTGAGAGTTAGTGTTTCTGTACTACCGGTCGAATATAGCAGTCCGACAAGCATATGAAATGCCCACAGATAATGCGTACTTTTGTAAATGTTGCACTGTGCTATTGTTAAACAATTATTTCATAATACTTACACACACACACATATATATATATATATATATATATATATGTATATATATATCATCTTTTTATAAATGTTTATTTTTGAAATATTGTTAATTTCAATGTATACATTTTTCGTTTAACGGATGGAGACTGCAATAATAAAAACTGAGTCACCGTTAATTTCGAGTAAAGCTCAATGTATCTACTTTATAGGTGCAGAGCATATATAGTACAAAACCTTGTTGAAATTCATGAAAGTGCCATCCCATTACCGAAACGGCTGTAATGAAGAAATCTAGTATGAAATAAAAAAAAGTTACAAGAAAGAAAAACTTTCAACAAAGTTTTGTACTATATATATATATATATATATATATATATATATATATATATATATATTTATACATGCTCTGAGACTTGAGCAACTAAGCGACACACAAGAAAGTCTATTATCTAACAAAGAAACTGCTGGTATCCGAACCTGCAGAAAAGTCCCGATTTTAATATTTGACCTTGACTTAGAAAAATAATGTGCACCATTCCTTGTTCAGAGTCCATTATCATGTCAAGTTTGGTTTTAGGAGAGTACATATACATAGGCTATGACCTTTGACCTTTGACCTTTGACCTTGACTTTGAAAAACGATGTGAACCATCCCTTGTTTGAAGTCCATCATCATGTCAGGTTTACTCATAATCGGTCCAATAGTGTGGCCTGTAGAAGATTATATATATATATATACACAGGCTATAACCTTGACCTTGGACCTTAACCTTGGAAAATGGTTTGTGCCATCTTTAGGTAAGTGATACTCATCATGCGATGTTTGGTCATGATCGGTTCATTATTATGAGCTATTGAAAAGTATATATACATAGCCTATAATCTTGATCATGCCAGGTTCAATCATGATTGGTCTAGTGGTAATGACTTTAAAGGAGTTATACAGACAGACAGACACACACACAAACACATGAACGCTACTACTTTATATATGTATATATGTATATAACTGAAAATATCTGTGTGTGTGTGTGTGTCTGTGTGTGTGTGTGTGTGTGTGTGTACATTTCCATACCAAACAACGCAATTTTCGCTTTAGATACTCTAGGCATGGCGTAAAGGATATTGAGATTTGGGAAAATCTTTTTAATTTGCTTTCGGCCAGAAATTTGGCTGTCAAGAGGTCAATGTTCAATGATTTGCACTATTAAAACTCTACCAAACTTTTCTGTCAATTTTGGGTCTAAACACTTAAAATTTTGAATGTAGGTTATTTGGACATGGATCAAATTTTTAATTTGATTTGAGCCCCAAGAAAATAAATGTTAAGGGGTCAAAATTCGGCTCAAAGTTAAAAAATTGACCTTTGCGGTCTCTACAAAACTCAGACAATTTGTTGTCTAAACATTTGAAATCGTACATAAAACATGAAGTGTATTAACACGTAGGACAATATATATATATATATATATATATATATATATAAAGTAATTTATAAAATATATATGGCGATTAAGCTACACTGAATATTCTGCGTTTCATGAAACGCAGAATATTCAGTGTAGCTTAATCGCCATATATATTTTATAAATTACTAACTAGCTCTACCTACGTATTGAGCACTTTTGAAGTAAATACTTAAAGTTTACGCATAAATCTATACTTTCGTATATTAGGTTCATGTGAGTAAATGAAGTAGTTATATATATATATATATATATATATATATATATATATATATATATATATATATATATATATATATAACGTTACTGGGAGGATACATAAAAATTTATTTGTCAAAATATTGCATAGTTATTTCAGTCTCCGATCATGGCATATTAAAATATAATCGTTCATCAAATTACAATTTGCACAACATTCAGCTTCATCAGCGTGTAGAAAAAAATAATGTTACAAAAGGTTCACTGCTCACGAATAAGATTTTTCTAATTAACACATCGTGTGAATTCTCGTGTATCTATCCATAAAAACGTAGTATATTTAAAGAAAATACGCATAGAGTTTTATAAATGAGAACTTTATGCGATTTATTCATACGTAATCACTGTCACAAGCAGTAAAATTACATACAAGGTGGAACGATAAAATAGTCGCCATAGAAAAGACGACATGTTTCCATTTCCATTTAACGAAAACCGGTTTTCTTTTTCATTTTTTTTTTTTGTGTACAAATCCTAAGAGCGATAGGAGCCTTCTATCATGTCTGAAAGTGATACAAAGTTCAACAAAAAAAAAATCGGAGATGCGGCGCTGTACATCTCATGCCCGCTACCGATTCAACTTCTGACAACATGACCATTGCCAGTACTTTCAAAACGAAAATCCCAACGGTTCGACGCTTCAGAGCACAGTTCAACGAAGTTTCGCAGCCACAATTATGGTCTTTGGTGTGGTTTAACGTGCAGACCACACCATGCCACCTCAAGGCCACATCATGCCATCTTCGAAGTCAGCTTGAAAGTTAACAGCAAAGTGTACCTGGATGTGTATAGGTGTATTGATCGCCTAGTGCAATCAGGTGGCTGCTGAAACTGCAAAAAACAAGTGTCATAGTAAAATTGTATTCTAAATAGGAAAATTCATTTCTAACGTACCCCAGTCCTATTAAAGAACCTATCTTGATTTTATATGCATGACCTTCCTGCTTGTGCCATGATAAAGACTTTAGTTAAAGTTAAAAATGGAAACAAATCTAGTAATATAATATATATATATGTGTGTGTGTGTGTGTGTGTGTGTGTGTGTGTGGATGACTATAAATACATATATATATATATATATATATATATATAACTACTTCATTTACTCGCATAAAATTAATATACGAAAGTATAGATTTATGCGTAAGCTTTAAGTATTTACTTCAAAAGTGCTCAATACGTAGGTAGAGCTATTTAGTAATTTATAAAATATATATGGCGATTAAGCTACACTGAATATTCTGCGTTTCATGAAACGCAGAATATTCAGTGTAGCTTAATCGCCATATATATTTTATAAATTACTATATATATATATATATATATATATATATATATATATATACATTATATATATATATATATATATATATATATATACTAGTAAAAATACCCGTCGTTGACTGGGTTCAAAAACAGCCTTCAGAAAATGGACTCTGATTTATGAAAGTATGATAGGTCATGAAAAGGAAGGGTTGTAAAGAGATAGCTGTTAATTTGGGGGTATCAAAACCAAAGCAAAATATGATAAAAGTAAAAATAAAATAGATAAACCCCATAATTTATTATATCATACCTGTTCACACTGAAACACTTATCACAATATTCTGTGCATCTATATTAAAAAAAACCTTGTTAAACTTTGTGACATATTTCTATTCTATGGAGGTCAGGTGCGAACGAACACCCCATAATTTTATTATACCATATTCCTTCAAACTGAAACATAATTATCAAAGTATACTTACACAGATAGATATGAAAAGTCTTTATTAAAGTTTGTGCCTATTTCCATTCTATGGAGGCCAGGCGCGAACACAGACCCCACAATTTTATCATACCATCCCTATTTAAGTTAAAACATACTTATCAAAGTATTATTATGTACATCTATATCAAAACAACTTGTAAACGTTTTTTTTTTTTAATTTTTTATTTTCATGGTTTGTGGACCAGGCGGGAACGCAGACTCCACAATTTTAATGAACCACCGTTCTGCCAGATCAAACACGCCCATACCTGTGTCTCGATACATCTTCTATCATTATATGTAATCAGTATTTAAAATAGTCAAGCATATAGGAGCCTATTCGTGAGACGTTTCAATTATACCAGTCATCATAGGAGCAACTAGGCTTATGAAAAAGGACTTTAGAAAGTACATAGCAAGCATACCCGGTGAACCAAGTGCAAGTGAAATACAAACGATTACACTGAAAGGGACGGCTAGAATCCTGAAAAGATCTCTTGGTTGGACTCAGTAAAATAGGGGTAAATGTCAGACATCTGGTTGGATGTCCCATCCCCTAGAAGAAAAAGTTTAAGAAAAATGAAAAAAAAAGAGACCAGACACACACACACACACACACACACACACACACACACACACACACACACACACACACACACACACACACACACACAACACACACACGCGCACACAATCAGCTTTATATTGTAGATATATGTATATATTGTTGCAACGAAAACCAACTGTAAATAATTCAGTTTCAAAAATACCAAAGTAGAATTTGTGTAAACCGAAATACAGGTTTTTATGTTATAAAAATGATGAGTTATGAGTTACTGTGTTATTAAAAGAAAAAATAGCAGTTACGATGTCAAAAACTATGAAGGAGAAAAACTGGTCAAAATAGCAAATGAAAGTTTTTTGTTTTCGTTTTAAATATATGATTGTAGTTGAAGTGCAGCATCTGAAGAACAGATGGTATTTATTTGCTCCCCCACCGAGCAAATTAGGCACAAGGCCGATTTTTAATGTGAGGAGTGAAGGGAGGGGGAAGGGAAAAAGGAGGCCAGCTCCCGAGAGGTGGGAAATGGGAGCTGGTTAAAGGTCAGGCATGTGGGTGTTGCCCCAACATCTGGTCTTTGCTAGTCCTAGCTAGTCATAGCTTGCAGCATCTGCGGGAACAGATGGTATTTATTTGCTCCCCCACCGAGCAAATTAGGCACAAGGCCGATTTTCAATGTGAGGAGTGAAGGGAGGGGGAAGGGAAAAAGGGGACCAGCTCCCGAGAGGTGGGAAATGGGAGCTGGTCAATGATCAGGCATGTGGGGTTGCCCCCACATCTGGTATTTGCTAGTCATAGCTAGTCATAGCTTGCAGCATCTGCCGGAACAGATGGTATTTATTTGCTCCCCCACCGAGCAAATTAGGCCAATTTTTAATGTGAGGAGTGAAGGGAGGGGGAAGGGAAAAAGGGGACCAGCTCCCGAGAGGTGGGGAAATGGGAGCTGGTTAAAGGTCAGGAATGTGGGGTTGCCCCCACATCTGGTCTTTGCTAGTCATAGCTAGTCATAGCTTGCAGCACCTGCCGGAACAGATGGTATTTATTTGCTCCCCCACCGAGCAAATTAGGCACAAGGCCAATTTTTAATGTGAGGAGTGAAGGGAGGGGGAAGGGAAAAAGGGGACCAGCTCCCGAGAGGTGGGAAATGGGAGCTGGTTAATGATCAGGCATGTGGGGTTGCCCCCACATCTGGTCTTTGCTAATCATAGCTAGTCATAGCTAGTCATAGCTTGCAGCATCTGCCGGAACAGATCGTATTTATTTGCTCCCCCACCGAGCAAATTAGGCACAAGGCCAATTTTTAATGTGAGGAGTGAAGGGAGGGGGAAGGGAAAAAGGGGACCAGCTCCCGAGAGGTGGGGAAATGGGAGCTGATTAAAGGTCAGGCATGTGGGGTTGCCCCCACATCTGGTTTTTGCTAGTCATGGCTAGTCATAGCTTGCAGTATCTGCCGGAACAGATGGTATTTATTTGCTCCCCCACCGAGCAAATTAGGCACAAGGCCAATTTTTAATGTGAGGAGTGAAGGGAGGGGGAAAGGGAAAAAGGGGACCAGCTCCCGAGAGGTGGGAAATGGGAGCTGGTTAAAGGTCAGGCATGTGGGGTTGCCCCCACATCTGGTCTTTGCTAGTCATAGCTAGTCCTAGCTAGTCATAGCTTGCAGTATCTGCCGGAACAGATGGTATTTATTTGCTCCCCCACCGAGCAAATTAGGCACAAGGCCGATTTTTAATGTGAGGAGTGAAGGGAGGGGGAAGGGAAAAGGGGACCAGCTCCCGAGAGGTGGGAAATGGGAGCTGGTTAAAGGTCAGGCATGTGGGGTTGCCCCCACATCTGGTCTTTGCTAGTCATAGCTAGTCCTAGCTAGTCATAGCTTGCAGTATCTGCCGGAACAGATGGTATTTATTTGCTCCCCCACTGAGCAAATTAGGCACAAGGCCGTTTTTAATGTGAGGTAAAAACCAGCTCCCCTAAAAGTAGGCAAAAAGGGGGCACTCTGGTTACCAAAAATAATGATTGTCCCAGTATAGAGGGCTTCCCCTCCATTGACTGGTACAAATTATCTTAAGTGCAGCATCTGCCGGAACAGATGGTGTTTATTTGCTCCCCCACTGAGCAAATTAGGCACAAGGCCGTTTTTAATGTGAGGTAAAAACCAGCTCCCCTAAAAGGGGTCACTCTGGTTACCAAAAATAATAATTGTCCCAGTATAGAGGGTTTCCCCTCCATTGACTGGTACAAATTATCTTAAGTGCAGTATCTGCCGGAACAGATGGTATTTATTTGCTCCCCCACCGAGCAAATTAGGCACAAGGCCGATTTTTAATGTGAGGAGTGAAGGGAGGGGGAAGGGAAAAAAGGGGACCAGCTCCCGAGAGGTGGGAAATGGGAGCTGGTCAATGGTCAGGCATGTGGGGCCGCCCCCACATCTGGTCTTTGCCAGTCATAGCCAGTCACAGCTTGCAGCATCTGCCGGAACAGATGGTATTTATTTGCTCCCCCACCGAGCAAATTAGGCACAAGGCCGATTTTTAATGTGAGGAGTGAAGGGAGGGGGAAGGGAAAAAAGGGGACCAGCTCCCGAGAGGTGGGAAATGGGAGCTGGTCAATGGTCAGGCATGTGGGGCCGCCCCCACATCTGGTCTTTGCCAGTCATAGCCAGTCACAGCTTGCAGCATCTGCCGGAACAGATGGTATTTATTTGCTCCCCCACCGAGCAAATTAGGCACAAGGCCAATTTTTAATGTGAGGAGTGAAGGGAGGGGGAAGGGAAAGGGGGGACCAGCTCCCGAGAGGTGGGAAATGGGAGCTGGTTAAAGGTCAGGCATGTGGGGTTGCCCCCACATCTGGTCTTTGCTAGTCATAGCTAGTCCTAGCTAGTCATAGCTTGCAGCATCTGCCGGAACAGATACTACACTTTGATCTTGTCCCAAAGGCCAAGATCTGGATTGTTTGTTTATTTTTAAATAGAAACGCACTGAACGTAGAACGTTAATTGCGAAATCACGGAAATTATTTTTTAAAACTAATTCCAAAAAATAATGCTTACAAATTTTACGAAGATCGCCATGGGTATGGAATATGTGCCTACATTAAAGATGGCTTTCCGTATGTGAGGGATATCTCCAGTGAAGACCCTAATTTACCTTATATGTGCTTCCGGGTTGCACTTGCTTACACCACTGCATTTATATTTGCCCTCTATCACCCCCACAACAGCGGAGTTACTTTCTTTAGAGCATATATGAGAAAATTGACCACATCCTGTCTGCTCATACCTTCGGCTAACATCCACATTTTTGGTGACTTCAATGTCCACAATGTGGAATGGCTGACCCACTGGAACAAGACAGGTTCTGTCATGATTTCGCCATTGCTTATGACCTCACTCAGATTGTTCACGAACCCACCCGTATGCCCGAGACTTCCGGCCAATATACTAGCCTTATAGACCTTTTCCTCACAACTTCCCCTGAGCTATGTTTATGTTCCGTTCTGTCCCTCTGGTATCTTCCGACCACTCGGTTGTATCAGTTAAGATGAAAACGAAATGCAATAAGTCTTCAGACGTACCTCTCCACCGTACTGTATATCGATACTCTACAGCTGACTGGGATAGCTTCCGTACA
>NC_136525.1:2130000-2132500 GCF_053919585.1 Euprymna scolopes
TGTAAAAAACTTGTTCTTTCTTAAATTTTTCGGTTTAATTTCTTTTCTTGTATACATTTGCAAATATATATTTTTTTAGATTTTTTTTTTTTTTTGTTATGCTCTAAAAGTAAAAAACATCTCAAATATGAATGCATTTGTGTGTCAAAATGCGTTTGTATAATTGTCATCCGCCATATTGTTTCACTACATGGAATGTTCCCGACACTAAAAATGGCGGTAACACAAGAGGTCGCTATAATCAATGAAGGAGCTGCCTCTCTTCAGTTTCAGTAGGTGACAACCAGGGTGTGCCAAGTTCGAACCCAGTTCTTTCCACATAAACGCTGTCACTTCCAATTTTTTTAAAAGTTCATTTATTTGGTAATTATGTTTATTTTTTTTCTTCAAATTATTAGATTAAATTGTTATAAAATGAATTCTCCCTATATTAGATACTAGCAAGAAGAGACCCGACGTTGCCCGGGATTGAATAATGATCAACGAATATTTCACACTCTTATATTTTTATAGCCATCGAAGTCTGTGAAATCGCCAGGGAGGAAGCGTCACATGCCTCCATGAAGTAAATTAATTCAAAGTATATGTTATTCAACATTGCACTCTCGGGACAAGATCACAATGTAGTATCTGTTCTTCAGATGCTGCACTTCAATTTCTTGTTCTCTGTCAGTGGATGAGAAATCCTTCACGACTGAGACAATTTTTATTTTTGTTCCTTTTCTCCGCGTTAAAAAACAACCCAGGTGTCTAACTCTGTCCCGTGGGGAGGCATTGTAAATAGGAACATTGCACTGTAGAGAACCTACTGTTTCTTTTATAACATTATTTTATATAAACTTCTTTCCAGGTAACGAAAAAAAAACATTAAGAAATTTGAAACCTACAGACCACGTCCTGCTAAAAAATAAAATAAAATAAAATAATAATTATAATAATAATAGTAGTAGTAGTAATAATAATAATAATAATAATAATAATAATAATAATAATAATAATAATAATAATAATAATTTTGTTGGCATTCGTTTCCCTGATATCTATCTATAAAGAATTCTTTCTAGAATGATATTGGGTTCTTACGGAGGGGTTCACGTAAAGGTTGCCAACGTTCTTAACCCATTAACGTCCATAGTCCTTTTTTAGAACCACCCATAAAATATTTTATATTTACTGAATATTTTTTTTAGAAATATTTTCGATTTACACTAAATATCTACGTGTATCCCTATCTTTACAATTATATAAATGAAACTTTGTTTGCGTGTGAAAGTTCGTTTCTTATAGACTCCGAAACGGTTGAACAGATTTTCTTTAAAATTTACAGAATTTTAGTGTATAACTCTGGGGGGGGGGTGATCTTGATTAATTTTGTCTCAGAATGCTCCTGATAATTATCGATAATCGATAACGTTATTTTAATTTATCTATCATCGGTAAAGCCATTTTTCCATGTCGTCGCTTTGCAACAATGATAGAACAACGGACCGTGAAAATTCTACTGTGGGTAAGTTGATAGCAGATTATTATTGTTTTTTGGGGGGGGTTGCATAACCTTGTCTGTAACTTCAAATTTCTTAATGTTTTTTTTCATAACGTTGTCTGTAACTTCAAATTTCTTAATGTTTTTTTTGCATAACGTTGTCTGTAACTTCAAATTTCTTAATGTTTTTGCATAACGTTGTCTGTAACTTAAAATTTCTTAATGTTTTTTTTTGCATAACGTTGTCTGTAACTTTAAATTTCTTAAAGTTTTTTTGCATAACGTTGTCTGTATCTTCAAATTTCTTAATGTTTGTTTTTTTGCATAACGTTGTCTGTAACTTCACATTTCTTAATGTTTGTTTTTTGCATAACCTTGTCTGTAACTTCAAATTTCTTAATGTTTTTTTGCATAACGTTGTTTGTAACTTCAAATTTCTTAATGTTTTTTTGCATAACCTTGTCTGTAACTTTACATTTCTTAATGTTTGTTTTTTTTGCATAACGTTGTCTGTAACTTCAAATATCTTAATATTTTTTTGTATAACGTTGTCTGTATCTTCAAATTTCTTAATGTTTTTTGGCATAACGTTGTCTGTAACTTCACATTTCTTAATGTTTTTTTTTTGCATAACGTTGTCTGTAACTTAAAATTTCTTAATGTTTGTTTTTTGCATAACGTGGTCTGTAACTTAAAATTTCTTAATGTTTTTTTGTATAACGTTGTCTGTAACTTCAAATTTGTTAATGTTGTTTTTGCATAACGTTGTCTGTAACTTCAAATTTTTTAATGTTTTTTTTTGCATAACGTTGTCTGTAACTTCACATTTCTTAATGTTTTTTTTGCATAACATTGTCTGTAACTTAAAATTTCTTAATGTTTGTTTTATTTTCATAACGTTGTCTGTAACTTCAAATTTCTTAATGTTTGTTTTTTGCATAACGTTGTCTGTAACTTCAAATTTCTTAATGGGTTTTTTTTTCGTAAACTGAAAAGAAGTTTATATAAAATAATTTT
>NC_136525.1:2135000-2162500 GCF_053919585.1 Euprymna scolopes
TGTTTTTATTGTGATAGACATTACGTCATGGATAATAATTTTCACATATAGTTTTTTTAAACAAAGTCTCCAAAATGCTAGGTTTATTTATGGTGTCTTTTATATATAAAAACACCCACCCAATACTTATGCGTTTTAGTCTATTAATTTTACATTGGACCCTTTCCATTTTTCGCATTGTTGTATTTCCTTCAGATAAGAACTGGCTGATGTAATGCCATAACTTTGATTTGTCAGAGTACTTTCAAATCCTCCTGCATTCAGGAAAAAATTTAACGGATTAGATTTTTACTGTTCATATTAATCAATGCTTAATTTTCATTGGTTATTAAATTATATATTTTTTAATGATTTATGCATATATATATATATATATATATATATATATATATATATATATATATATATATATAAGAGATCGAGAGGGAGAGATATTATCTTACAATATAGATCGATTAAGAGGAATTAATGTTAGAAAAAAAGACTAAAAGTTATAGAAAGAGACAGAATTATATATATATATAAATATATATACATATATATATATATATATATATATATATATATATATATATATATATATATATATATATATATATATATATATATATATATAATTATACACTGACACGCGTTTCGTCGTCCACGACTCATCAGTGGCTGAATCTAGTGAGATCCGAAATCGGAACGTCATAAGAAGTCTAAACCTCTACCACGCGGCTAACCTCGCAGGACTACTAAATGTATCACTTTTATGTAAATGTTTTTATTTGTTTTTGTTAGCGATACTTTCTTGAATGAATTCAAATATTTATACAAAAGTGCATTTTTGCCTAAATGCGTGTTGCGAATAATTTTCCCTTTGACCAATTTGGTACCCCCTAAATGGGGAGCGGCATATATATTATTTTTAAAATAATATATATGACGCTCATTTAGGGGGTACCAAATTGGTCAAAGGGAAAATTATTCCCAACACGCATATCGGTAAAAATGCACTTTTGTATAAATATTTAAATTCATTCAAGAAAGTATCGCTAACAAGAAAAAACAAAAAAAAACAGCTATATATATATATATATATATATATGATTAGTTTTTTTTGGAAAAAAAATTCCAGCACAGTGCTCAATTAAAAGGAAAATCCAAATTTTAAGAGCGTACTTATATTTTGTGTACAGAAAGTTGTTAGTTGAGACAGATCATTGGTACCGTCGGTTTCAAGCCCGATAATAAGGCCCGTTTAAGGTATCCTTATCAAGCTCTCTTCAAAAGAGACGAATATTGGCTGAAGAGAGCTTGATAAGGATACCTTAAACGGGCCTTATTATCGGGCTTGAAACCGACGGTACCAATGATCTGTCTCAACTAACAACTTTCTGTACACAATATATATATATATATATATATATATATATATATATATATATATGGGGGGGCGGAGATAGAGGGGAAATGGATAGAGAGAGAAGAAAGATAACAAGAGAGAGATGAAATGACTAAAATAAAGACATTGCGAAAAACAAAATGGCCGATCAACAGGAAATGAATGTTACTTTGTTCACCTTTTTTTATAGAAGAGTTCTAAAACTTGCAGCTGTTACTGAAAACGCGAAACCTATTTTGACAATCTATATCATTCTTTGTTCTTTGAAATTATTTGTTTTCATCCTTATTCATTTTTTACTTTACTTGATATTTCATTTTCATCACGACACCTAGATCAAAAGTCATTAGAGGATAAGAGTTAATGAGATTACCCGCGGGTATTAATTAGGGTGGTATGCTTATATATATATATATATATATATATATATATATATATAAATTATTTGTTTTTATCATTATTTAATTCTTACTTTCACCGTGAATTGTTTCCCTTGATATTTCATTTTCATCACGACATAAAGACCAAAAGTCATTAGAGGATAAGAGTAAATTGGATTGCCTGAACTAGGCTATTAGTCATGAGAGTATGCTTATATATATATATATATATATATATATATATATCGTTTCCAATCCTCTCATCATATTGTTTATCATCCAACTTACAATTTCACTAACCCTTAAATGCTTTTGACCTTTATACTCATAGTTAGTACAAAACAACAAACAAACAAACAAACAAACAATGTGTCAGATTTTGTTAAAAAATCATATTATATATAATCTGTTTAGCCGTTTCGGAGTCTATAAGGAACGAACTCACGCAGGAAGACAAAGTTGCATTTATATATATATATATACTAGACTAGACTACCCGTGACCCGTTGGGTCAGTATGTTATATTAGCAATGGAATTCATGTATGAGCGTGGCACTTGTGATGTAAAGAAAAGTTTGTTTTTTTTCCATAACAGAAACATTTCTATGAAAGTATATTAAAATGAAAAATCACGGACGGATTACTCAAACATGAAGAAAAAATCCTCCCTATTCGTATAAAGTTACCTATTTTTCCGAATAGTCGCTCAAAATCGAAAATTAAGCATGATTTTCCTACAAATCGAACGCCGACGAACGTCATTTAGCAGCAAAAACGCACATGAACTTACCAATGAGAAATATAAGAATGAAAAACCCATATTGGAATCCTTCAACCAAGTTATAGAAACTTAAAATCTAAAAAAAAAATTAATAAAACCTGAAGCAAAAAAATAAAACCTAAATAAATAAAATAAAACTAATATTGAAACAGATTAGTTAATGTGTCAACAAATTCACCGTTCTTACAAAACTATTTTGTATCTAGAAATGTAAACAAGAAATAAAAAAGAAGGAAGGAAGGAAAAAGGACGGATAGAGAGTAGTATTAGTAGTAGTAGTAGTAGTAGTAGTAGTAGTAGTAGTAGTAGTAGTCTTGGCTTTACTACAATTGTTCTTATGTTTGTGAACGGGTTAAAATTGTTTAGTTGTAAGGAAATAGCGACAGTATAGTTGTAATAAAGAATAGTTGCAAACACCCCCACTCTTCCCATGTTAAACAATAATTTCAAAATAATAACTTTAATATTTCAGTGCGCAGATCAAAATCTGCAAAAGGAGCGATTTGTGTTTATTTGTTAACGTTGTTATGGGTTAATGGGTTAATGTTTATGCGCGCATGCGCAACCGGATGTCGTAAACCGAAAAGTGGGTTACATCACTCGTTACAAGGTCATTTTATAAATATATATTAATTTTATTTATTAAATATGTCTTTATTTTAATATTTATTAAATATGTTTTTAACGTGAATAAAAGTAGCACATAAAGATATGTCAGCATGGCTACACCTTTTATGAGAGTCGGACTTGTAACTGCCCAATTAGTGGACGGATGTTTTTCCACGGAGCTAGGATAGCCCGTCAAATTTGATGTACGATTTTATTGCTTTTAAAATGAAAAATCCATTGAGTCTTATATATATAGTATATATATATATATATATATATATATATATATATATATATATACAGAGAGAGAGAGAGAGAGTTAGAGAGAGAGAGAGAGAGAGAGAGAGAGAGAGAGAATAAATGACAAAAAGTTATATTCCAAAATTTCTGATGTTGACTGTCTTATAATTTTTTCCTTTAATTCAATTTGCTTATACAATTCTTGACAGTATCTGTTTCGTAGTGCAAAATCAATCACTTAATTATTATATCAATCAGTGAATCTATTATGCCCTTAACTCATCAAAAGAGGGCATAATAGATTCACTGATTGATATAATAATTAAGTGATTGATTTTGCGCTACGAAACAGATACTGTAAAAATTGTATGAGTCAACTGAATTAAAGGAATGAATTATAAGATGGTCAACATCATGAATTTTGGAATATAATTTTTTGTCATTTATTCTCTATATTGCTCTGTAATTACATTGAGCTTCTTATATAAGGATTGATATACAATAAGAAAATACATTTCTACAGAAATATATATATATATATATATATATATATATATATATATATATATATATATATACTAGCGGTTCAGCTCGTACTGTTCATAACTTTATGTGTGTATATATATATATATATATATATATATATATATATATAATTTTAGATGCAGGTTACCTGGACATGAGCCAACTTTATATATATATATATATATATATATATATATATATATATATATATATATATATATATATAAAGTTGGCTCATGTCCAGGTAACCTGCATCTAAAATTTATAGTGTTTAAACCCAAAATTGGTGGAGGAGTTTGGTAGAGTCTGCACACGTCAAATCTTTAAACTTTGTCATCTTAGCGCCCGATTTTTCGCCCCAAAACTGATTGTTGCATGTCTGAATGCAAAATTTCAAATGTTTGGATCCAAAATTGGCTGAATAGTTTGCTAGAGACTGCAAAGGTCAAATCTTTCAAACGTTGATCCTTTGACAGCCTAATTATCTGCTAAAAAACGATTAAAAACCTGAGTAATTTGGTAGAGACCACAGAGGTCAATTTTTGTTTATACTTTGACCCCAATTTTGTACCCCTTAACATTTATTGATCTCGAGTCTGTAGACTGAAAATTGACAAAGTAGTTTGGTAGGGAAATGTACACACACACAGACAATTTCACTTTTATACATATATAGATATATGCATTCTTTATATAAGGAGACACTAATCTGTTACTATCCCTTGCGTAGAACTCTCTAGTTTATATATAGCTATCAAACTTGATATATATTGATATAGCATCTCCAAATTAACATTGCCCTCACAGTGACTTCCGTTAAAAAAAAGCTGGGTTGAATAAGTGCACGACTATCCGTTCTGACATACGCCGCGTTTAGTTCCAAACTAGGCCGCGTGTCGGCAAACATAAAAGGGGGTGGGTAGAAATAAAATATATATATATATATATATATATATATATATATATATATATATATATATATATATATAAAATAATATATATAAAATAAAATAAAACACTCACTTATTTTTATTTCTTTTGCAACGTTTCAAGTTTTGGTTATCGATTAACAACCCCACCTGATCGATCTCTCGCTAAATCAATTCGCCGTTTACTTAGTTAATCGAGTTATTCGAAAAACTACTCAAGCGATGTCGTGAAATTAAATCGCTTTTCGTTTGAAAATGAAATTTGCCACTTAAAAATAAACGCCGAGGCTAATAGAATTTCTTGCCTTTTACGTAAGGCAGTCAGCTCGTAAGAAAGACTGTGTTGGCAACGTCTTCGATTTCATTTATTTTGGGATCTCGTATTTCTTCCAGGTTACTGTTGAAAACTGAAAATGTTATTCAATTTTTTTTATTTTCGTATAGAATGTTTAATATAAGCACTTAGAATGCACTTATTGTAGGAAGCTTGGCTAAACGACCTCTCTGGTGCAATCGCGTCTGAGATGGGTACTAGAACTAATTGAGCGCATTGAAAACAATGGTTGAATCTTTAACGAAATGATCGCGATTAAATAACGAAACAGGGTCACAAACGGCCATTTTCTTTCGCAATTATAAAAACCCACTCCTACGACCGAGCGTAATAGCTAAGAATATCCTGCAGGTTCCATAATCAAACTTATATATATATATATATATATATATATATATATATATATATATATATATATATATATATATACAGAGTGAGAGTGAGAGAGAGAGAGGGGGGGCAATAAAATGTATACACTCTTTAAATTATCTCAACTTGCAACATGAATACACTATTCCATGTTCCCAAGAGATGTTTCAGCCCTGTCGGTGGGGCATTAGAATACGCCGACTGCCCCCCTGCAGAGGGTAAAAGTCCCTCAATGGGGGTCCTGGATATGACCTTAAACTATATCCAGTGGTGAGGCCCCAGCTTGTGGGCTTTGGGGAGTGTGGAGCCACCATTTAGTTACCATTGCTCCCAGGTCCACTCTGACTCGGAGTGGTAGTACATGTTAGGGTCCCAACTATGGGTTAAATAGAAACCGACGTGAAAACAACAAATATATTCTACTAAAAAAAAATTTCTTCAAAATCTTTGGATTCGGCATTAAATAACCCGAAACGGGTTGATATGCCGTAAAACAAAAACAACCAACCCAAGAGATGTTTAGGAATAAAGAATGGCACTTCCAGCAGGATGGAACACTTCCCCACTATCATCATGACGTAAGAGCATATCTTGATAGTCACCTGCGAAACAGATAGTTAGGACGAAGAGGAAGTATCGAGTACTGTCCACGCTTACATGGATGAGGGGGGGCATGTTGAACACAGGGTGCATACCGCAAAACGAGCTACAATGAATGAGTTGAAAGCAACCATTGAAAGAAGATACATCAATATACCAATTGAACTGATTAAGAACATTTTTGATCCAATCAGTGAGCATTGCCAGCTGTTCATGGACAACAATGGCCAACAATTTGAACACTTTCGATAATTAACTGGTTTTTATGGTCATTTAAAGAATGCATACATTTTATTGCAACAAACGATATATATTGTCATTTCACTACAGAGTTACTGTTCAGTAGGAAAATTGGTAGTAGGTCCTGGTGGTTCTTCCATTCCGTTGCGAGGCAAGACTTAAAGACAATAACTGAAGGAGCATTAAAACTTAGCCCATTCCAAACAGAAGTAACTCTGCTAGAGAAGAACTGTCCACGAGAGCCAGGATTATGTTGTATATATATATATATATATATATATATATATATATATATATATATTTTGTGTACAGAAAGTTGTTAGTTGAGACAGGTCATTGGTACCGTCGGTTTCAAGCCCGATAATAAGGCCCGTTTAAGGTATCCTTATCGAGCTCTCTTCAGACGAATATTGGCTGAAGAGAGCTCGATAAGGATACCTTAAACGGGCCTTATTATCGGGCTTGAAACCGACGGTACCAATGACCTGTCTCAACTAACAACTTTCTGTACACAAAATATAAGTACGCTCTTAAAATTTGGATTTTCCTTTTAATTGAGCACTCTGCTGGAATTCTTTTTCCAAAAAAACTAATCATATATATATATATATATATATATATATATATATATATATATATATATATATATATATATTGAATCTCTTATGCCATTCAAAAACTGATGCTTGATTAATGTAAGATGGCTTGAAAACAGTCTAACTCATTCCATACGTTTCTTTGACATTTTTTCAAGTTTAAAACACAATTTTATTGCACATCGTTGCTGTAAAGTGTCCTCACGTGAAGAGTGTATTTTAGAAATTCACCAGCTGTGGCAGTCAGGCTTTAGTAGGGTGTATTCAAATTGCTGCTGTAGCTGATCCTTTGAACCTGAAATCATAAAAATTGGTAAGTCATCTCATAAGATGTATAGCAATAACATATTGAATTTTCAAGTGTTTACCACAATTTTAAATGCAAGTGACAAAAAAAAAAAAATTCTAGAAACTTAATTTTTTTTTTCATAGAGGTCACCACTTATCAAGGCCTGGAAGCCACTCGGGGATAAGGGTTATTGCGTGAACAGTAATCAATGGGGTAGTATCGTAGTAATCATTAGTAATGGAGATTTGATAAAGTGTCTTGCTTAAGGGGCGATTAATCAGGAATTTGTTAATGTTGGACTTGAAGACATCCAAGTTGTAGTCAGGTGGGAAACAGGCAAACAGAAGAGAATTCCACAGGCGTGCACTTCTAAGAAAGAAGCTTTGTTCATGGAATCTACGTTTTACAGATAAAGAGTGTGGAAAATTACTGACAGTGGTTTCAGCTAGACGGGTGTTTTTCGTGAAAGATCGGCGAGGGGGGACCAGAGATTGGAGCTCGGACGAGCACTTGCCATGGAAATAACGATAAAACAAAGACAGGCTCGCAACATCTCTTCTTTGGGAGAGAGGTTGCTGGATTTATTTGCTTCCCCTACAAGAGCAAATTAGGCACAAGACCGTTTTTTAATATGGAGAGAGAGGGGAGGGGGAAGGGAAAAGGGGACCAGCTCCTGAGAGGTGGGAAATGGGAGCAGGATAATGAGAGCCATTTTGTATATAGGATTGTCCATTCATAGACCAGAAAATTGCCACAAGGGCAATGGTCTTTGATTGCAGCATCTGGCGGGCAGATACTACACTTTGATCTTGGCCCGAAGGCCACAAAAGTCCCTTCTGTGGGAGAGAGGCATCCCCCACTAAGCTACGAAGTCTGTTTTGTTTGAAGGTACTTCGTATTTTGCTCAGTAAATGGCATAATAAAACGCATTGCATGCTGGGAAACATGTTCGGCTTTCAATCCTCGATTTATTGTAAACGTTCTGGCTCTTCTTGACAATTTAAGAAGAAAATATATTAAAAAAACAATACGAAAACGATTCGCGGAGAAGCGGAAGAGAATTTGGATTATGAATGCTGTCGTCATGGAGACTAAAAACAAACAAGAAGAAAAGGGAGGCTGATAAACGATGCAAAACTGGGACATAATTTATAGAGGAACCTCATTAATAATAAGTGTGCGTGTTTATTGCTTAGCCAGCAACTTTATTGCAGTTTATTTCAATAATTATCTCTGCTAAAGATATAGACATGTTTTATTAAAACGGGGATGGGGCGGTCTTGCTCAATAATTAAAATAATTTCTGTATTTATGTTTTGCTGGTTTCTTGTCCCCATCTTTATAGTATTTTTATTCTTTATAGTTTTTGATTCACTACGTTTCAGCCAACGCAACCTCTGGCCTTCTTCAGGTGATTAACCGCCACGGGATATGAATGATAAGTAGAGCTATGACAAACAAATCTTCTTTTCATTATTTTGACTCTCGAGTATATATTCGTTAATATCTTATATGTTTTTAGATAGAGTGATGTGGTTTTCAATTGATTAACTGTTTCTAACCATGTCGGATATATACTCGGGAGGCAAAACAATGAAAACAATACGCTTTTTTCATAGCCCTAATGATCTCTTTTACTGTATCCCCAGTAATTACTGCCTTCCATAGTTGTTGTTTCATCACGTTTTGGGCAGTTCATCCTCTGGCCTGCTTTGAGTATAATTGAAACCGCTATCTTTAGACAATGATTGCCTGGAAGCGTAGTAACTCAACGCTTCTCTTTACTTCGCCACAGGCCCCGAAGGGCGACCAAGGTTTTATTTTCAATTTTATAAATCTAATTTTGTGTTCTTATCTGGTTTTCCCTTGTCGGTTTCGTACCGGAGGCCCTTAAAGCTTAAAAATAAAAAATACTCAAAATAAAAAGTGATTTTGAGATTATATTGTCTTTTATTGTCTTGAGAAACCATTTTTTTTTTTAGTAATGATTGAAAAAATAAAACTCAGGAAACCTCTAGAGCACTATGACAAGCACTAATTAAAATAAAGGAGGTCCTACTTAAAGCACTACTAAAACCAGGTATCTACCTCCCCTTCTCTGAAGCGGAAAAATATATTTAAGTAAGGCCTGAAAAAAATCGTCAGAATACACAGAGGCACTAGGTGTATCAGAATTTTTGTAGGAATTTTTGACACCCCTAACACGAAACTGCAAATAAAATATAAAAAACTCGTAATTTCTCTTTTAAAGGTGGGTTGTTTATTTTCTTTATGGATTATACTTCCAAAATAAACTATTAAAGTTGTATAAAAAGTAATAGAAATATTTTTAAAAAAATAGTAATGAAATTAATTGAATGTTACGAGTTCAGTATTTTTCAATTTTTAAACTTTAAAAATCTATCAAAATTTTTCTATTGATTCTATTGTTACAATATTTTCAGGGTCAATGTGAAATTTTATGCTCTTTCCAAGGAATTGAATATAATATTTTAGACACACGTTTTTTTAATTCACGCCCCCCCCATTTTCAAATGTCTATTAAAAAATAAATAATTAATTTATGTACCAAAGTTTTATATATCACAAATTGAAGATAAAAGATCAATAAATAATATATTCAAATTTAAAACAAAAAAGTAGTGTTCTTTTAGAAATTTACCTGTAAAGTCCAAAGTTTAAAACCTTTTTTTTAAAAAAAACACGTTGTTTGTTTTTTTTGTTTTTTTAATGAAACCTTGGTCCTTGGTCCTTGCTCCTTTAATTGAAAAAAAAAATAGGGCTTGAATTACATTTTTCGAGGAGTTATAAGGTTCGAAAGATAGCGGGTGGAATTATTCAATAGTTTTCACGAAATTTCTGACACTGCTACAGAAGCACTACTAAAAGTAGTAAATATGGTTATAAATATGATTATATTTATACATTGGATATTTATATTTAAATCAGTTTTTTTTTATTAAACGTGGTTAAATTACATTTATTTGTAAGGAAAACACGTTAAAATTAGTTAAAACCAAAAAATGTGGTTGACCTTGTGTATGATTTGAATAGCAGGTAATATTTTACTTAAGACAAAGCAGTCATGAAATAGATAAGCAGATGAATTTTTTGAAACGGAAGTCAGAAACCGGATGGACGGTTTAAACGCCCAAGCAAGAAAGTTGATCTGAGTTTTATAATGATATAGATATAGAACTGATTTCAAGTTTTAAAAAATGACTTGGGTGCCATCAGCTAGAATCGAAACCAAAACATTTAGCGCTCCAGGCACGCCCCCTACCATTTTAGCTATCAACAGATAGATAAGAAAGATTTACAATCAAAGCAGTTCTATCTATGAATGACTTTGCGCATGCGCAAAAGTAAATGAAATATGTCGGCAAGTTTGAATGAACATTTTGCATTTCAACTTGCCGACATATTTGTACGCGTTATTCATCCATCGAAACATAGATTTTACTCGTGATAAATCATCCTTGGTGTATGATTGCTAGGGCCAGGACAACAGCATATTCTTTTCATTGTTTTGTGTATCCATTGACGTCTTATATGCTTTTATATAAAGTGATGTAGTTCTCGGTTGAGTAACTGTGTCTAACTGTGTCGGATATATACTCGAGAGTCAAAACAATGAAAAGAATATGCTGTTGTTATAACCCTAATGATTACTATTTCCTATTAATTTCAGTGTTATTTGACCGGTAGTTTAAGAGTTTATCGGTTAAATATTTTCACATAGATACACACAAATGCATACTGTTTTTTGTAATTAGATTATTAATTTAATAATAGGACACGTATAAATTTCACAAAATGAGAAATATATTTCATTAACAAATATTTTTTTTTTACATGGAGGTCACTATTTATCAAGGCCCAGAAGCCACTCGGGGATAGGGGTTATTTTGTGTACAGCAATCAATGGGAAAGTGTTGCAGTATTCATTAGTATTGGGTATTTGATAAAGTGTCATTACTTAATGGTGCGGTTCATTAGGAATTTGTTTATGTTGAACTTGAAGACATCCATGTTGAAGTCAGGGGGGAAACAAGCAAGCGGTAGAGAGTTCCACAGGCGTGCAGTTCTAAGAAAGAAACTTTGTTCATGGAATCTACGTTTTGATTTAGGCGCAGATAAAGAGTGGGGGAAATTATTGACAGTGGTTTCAGCTAGACGGGTGTTTATCATGAAAGATTAGCGAGGGGGTTCAGAGATTGGAGCTCAGACGAGCACCTGCCATGGAAATAACGATAAAACAAAGATAGGCTCGCAACGTCTCTTCTGTGGGAGAAAGGTTACAGGGAAGAGAACAGGGCATCCCCCAATTAAGCCATGAAGTCTATTTTGTTCTCTGTCAAGGCAGGATAGGCTGTTTTTAGCAGCTTCTGCTCAGATGTGGTAGCAGTATTCCATCCTTGGACGTACTTGTCTTTTATATAGATAGAGAATTGCATCAGTAGTGATATATCTTCTGGAGCGGTAGAAGGATACCACCATTTTTCCAGCGACCTTGGCAACAGACTTGATGTACATGTTCCATTTCAGATCAAGAGTAAAGGTCAAATCCAGAAGCTTGTTAAAACATGGAGCCTTCCCTAGACGAGAGCCATCCATTTCAATTGATACCAGATGGGGATCAGAGCGTTTGATAAAGCTTATATGTTTCATTGCGAAAATTAGTTGTTGTACAAACAACCAATAACACGCAGTAAATATTAGTTTATTAACATTTCTCTGAAAATAGTGTTCGTAGTATTTTAAATATAAAACTTGCACAAATGAGATTGATATTAATAAGAAATTAGAAATACACAGAAAGTAATATTGTGCTACATAGTTCAATGCAAATCACATATATCACATTGTAAGACACAATCTTTAAATCAATCCAGCACCGCTTTACAAACACTTTCTTTGCTTTTTGCCCTGTTTCTTTCGAATTTTCCCTTTTTTATGTAATGTTTTGCTGACATTTTGCACATCAAATTTTCTACGAATTCTTTTCTTACACCATTACAAAAATCATCATATATCATTATAATGATATTCGAAAACGAGGCACCATTAAAGGGAGGTCACCCTTATATTCTTGTCCAAGATTGCCAGATTTGCCTTTTTAAAAGAGAAATTTCGCGAATTTAGCTTTTCTCAATTTTTATCGATAAATAGAAAATGCGTATGAATAAAAAATATCATTCACTTTTTGGTCCCCCAACAAAAGGAGGGTGGACTTGTACATTAATTCTTGTCCGTACGTCCGTTCGTCTATCCGCACGTTTCTCAATAACTCAATACTCCGCCTTGGATTTTTTTTTTTAAATTTTGCACAAACATTAAACATGAAATGAGTAAAATAAAGTAACAGAACGGATTTTCCGGAAATTTTCAGTTGCCCCCCCCCCCTTAGAGGTGCCTTCCGGGTTAAAATGGCAAAAATTCACACTTGTTTGTAAATTTATCTACCCAGCTGCCGACCGAGAGCGCATCACCCCGCACCCCAGATCCCCCCTCTCTCACATCCCACCCCTACACTATCCTTCAGAAATAAATAAAATTATAAACATGTTAATTACCTAACCATACCATACATAAATCCCCTATTCAAATTTGCTCCGAGGCCCCACATAGCTACCCAACTTCCGCTCCATCATCTAGCAGGCTTTGAATCGATCTGTTACGCTTACCATTTGAAAAGGGAATTTTTCCGAAATTAATAATGGAATTTGTCGCAGACATAACAAGTAAGACATTTTACCTAATACAACTGAATAAATATATGTATATATAAAATATATGTATGTACTTATTGATTTGTAAATCGCCACTTGTTCTCGTCTTCTCTTACAAACAACGACTATATTTCATTCCTCGCATTGTGACAGCCTTCTAAATCTCTACTACATACCTATCCCACACAATGCTTAAAGCAAACTTCATATCAATTATATATATATATGTGTGTGTGTGTGTGTGTGTATTGTCATATATGTATATATATGTGTATGTGTATGTGTGTGTTTTGTCATATATATATATATACATATATATATGTATGTGTGTATTGCCATATTTATATATATATATATATATATATATATATATATATATATATATATATGGGTACTATATATATATGTGTGTGTGTGTGTGTGTGTGCGTATTGTCATATATATATATGTGTGCATTGTCATATATATATATATATATATATATATATATATATATATATATATATATATATATATATATTGTGTACGTAAATACATAATATGAATTCATCCGAATTTTATATTATTGGATGGTAAGATTTGGTAGCTAAAGAAAAAGCTTTCGTTCGCCTGCCTAAATCAATTTGGAAGAAGACGTCGGTTGGGTACAATTTTACGAGCACAAAGCCAACGGGTCATTTGGAGATTAACTGGACTTGATTAGAGGTTTTCCGGTGAACGTCGCCAATACACGAGGTTATCGGCATCCACGCTGAGATACGGTTATTTTATTAACACTGTTGAATTAACTTTAAGTCTAATAACCTTCCGAATAGCGAGAGTTTTTGAAATGACTTCAATAAGTTTCCAGACTGTTTTCGTCTAGACGCTTTCATTGATAGTACACACATAAAACTCTAGTCCTCTTCGAAGTAATCTCCTCCGGCTGCAATGCACTTGTACCGTTTCAACAACTTCCTGAAGGCTCCATGGAAGTCCTCTTGTGTAAGCGTGTCAATAATCCTCGTCCTAGCCTGTTTCATCTTCTCCATTTTTTCATAACTGCAGCTTCTTAGGTTATTTTTTAGCTTAGGTATTAACCAAAAGTAACAGGGAGCAAGGCCTAGAGTATAGGGAGGACGAGCAACTGTCTTGATGCCCATGACAACGTCTTTCTTTCTGATCTTCTCTAAGCACCCTTGGGACAAACCTCGCGCAAATCTTCTGCATCTTCAGACTTTTGTGTTCAGCTCCTGCACTGACATCAAACTGTGCATTTATTTTCCTTATAAAAAGACAACGATCGTTTTGTAATTCTTTATTTGGCCAATCAATTCTGGTGTTCTGACTTCTTTACTTCTCACACACCTCTCCTCATCCCTCACCGTCTCTCTGCCTTCCTTGAATTTCTTATGCCAATCAAAAACTGATGTTCGATTCATACAAGATGATCCAAAAGCAGTCTAAAGGATTCTATACGTTTATGTGTCATTTTCTCACGTTTAAACAGAATTCAATTGCATACTGTTGTTCTAAAGTGTCCTGGCACCCAAGCTGTATTTTGGAAATTCACCTACTGTGACTATCAGGCTTTAGTAGGATGTATTTAAATTCCTGTTGTAGCTGTTCACTTGAATTTGAAATCATAAAAAATTGTCAGTTGTCTCATAAGATGTATAGCAATAACAGTGAATTTTTAAGATTTTATGAAAATTTTTAATGTTTGTACAAAACGTATGAAAAGAAATACAAAATTTTTTTTAAAAATACAAAAAATAGTAAAAAAATACAAAAAATAGTAAAAAAAATACAAAAAAGATAAATAAAAAGATACAAAAAATACAAAAAAAATACAAAAATTTTTTTTTAAATACAAAAAATAGTAAAAAAAATACAAAAAATAGTAAAAAAAAATACAAAAAATAGTAAAAAAAAATACAAAAAATAGTAAAAAAAATACAAAAAAAGATAAATAAAAAAAATACAAAAAAATTAAAAAATACAAAAAGTACAAAAAAAAAATACAAAAAACAAAATAAATAAAAAATACAAAAAAATACAAAACAAAACTATTGGAGCCACCCTATCAATATCAAATCTTCACAAACTATTTCTTTCTACCTTTCTGTTGTGAGCCATTACATTTCCGGAAAAGAAACACAACTTAGTATTTTATGAAAACGGAAGATATTGACAACGAAACACATATACAACAAATAAATAGAATGGTTATACGTCAGTCCGACTGCCAGGTGTATGTAACACTAATTGAAATCCAGTCGCAACATGTTTTTCAATATAGATCCCTTTTCCCACCTGCAAAAACATCAACTTCAATTCTTACAAACCAAAACTGACGTATACCAGACCGACAGATCAGAGATATGATAGAAACTGACACTAAAATAAGTTTCCAAACCTGTGGTGCCTACTACCCCCGTTCGTGTAAAAAAGAAAAAAGAACAGTTGAAATCGAATTAAAAGGAAATGTTGACACTGTTCTTCTCTGTTTCTAATTTGAGTTCGATAGAAGAATTTTCGAGTTCGACAGTAGGATTTCCGAGTTCGACAACATATACCTGAACAAGGTTGGAGTTTACATCGACCGAGACGTTGTGCGAGTTACACTTGAGACGAGAACAGTAGTTTGAATAATACAAATACGAAAAACTCCCTATTTCGACAGAAAGATTCCTAAATTGGATAAACGTACACTTGAAGCAGGTCGAAGGTTACATCGACCGAAACGTTGTGGAAATGAAACTTGAGACAAAAACAGTTGTCGCAATATTGCAAATAATGAAAAAAAAAATTCCAGAGTTTATCAGAAAGATTCCTGAGTTCAACAGAAAGATTCCCGAGTTCAACAGAAAAATTCCCGAGTTCAACAGAAAGATTCCCGAGTTCAACAGAAAGATTCCTGAGTTCGACAAAAAATTCCCTAGTTCGTCAAAAAGATTCCCGAGTTCGACTGAAAAATTCCCGAATTCAACAGAAAGATTCCCAAATTCAACAGAAAGATTCCCGAGTTCGACAGAAACATTTTCGAGTTCAACAAAAAGATTTCCGAGTTCAACAGAAAGGTTCCCGAGTTCGACAACATACACAAGAAGAAGATCGAAGATTACATCGGCAAAAACGCTGTGTGAATAAGACCCGAGTCGAGAAGAATAGTTCGCCTAACACAAATAATACGCAAGATTGAAACCTGACAAAAAATGTCTTCTGTCGTAAGAATGTGACTTTGTCTCCATTTTTAGTGAAAGAAAAATGTCAGTTGCACAACTGCATCCTTGTTAGTATTTATAGCGATACTGATCGTGTCAACGAACGAGCGTGATAGGAAGGGATGGGGGGGAGGAAGGGAGTATCTGCTTTCAAACTGCGCATGTCAGGTAGGAGTCATTTCCGGTTGCCGATATTATGGCGTAGGAAGATGAAGAGAGAGAGAGAGAGAGAGAGAGAGAGAGAGAGAGAGAGAGAGAGGGGGGGTTCATTTATTTTACAAGAAGAAAGGTTTATTTTCCTTAGAAATATTTCAACGGGAGAGGGCTGGAGATGTGGGGCGACAAAAAAAAATGAAGGAATGGGAAATGAAATGAGCATACGAGGATGGTTGTAGAAGAACGTTGCGGTAAACGAATTGAAGGTATGAAAGTTTGCGAGGACGGTAAAAAAAAAAGAAGGAAAGGGAAGAGTACAATAAAGGGTATGAAATCAAAGAAAAAGAAAAAAATAGAAGAAGAAGAAGAAGAAGAAGAAAAGAAAAAGGAAAGAAAGAAAATATAGAAGAAAAAGAAGAGAACGTAGAAAAATAAAAAAAGAAAAAGAAAAAGTACAAAAACGAAAAAAGAAGCAGAAAAGGAGAAAAAGAATAAGAAGAAAGAAAAAGAATGAATAGAAAGAACAAAGATGGGTGAAAAGAAGAACAAGAAGAAAATAAAAAAGAAGAAAAAGAAGAAAAGAACAAGCAAGAGAAAAAGAAGAAGAAAAAGAACAAAAACGGAAAAAAAGAAGAAAGAATAAAAAGAAAAGAGTCTGTAAAAACTAAAAGAGTGGGGGGGAGAAGGAGGCGTAGACGAGAAGAAATGAGGAAAACAATAAGTTTATTAAGTAGTAGTAGTAGTAGTAGTAGTAGTAGTGTTGGTCGACACTAACCCAATTCGAGTTTAACTGGATTCCTCCAAAGGAGGAAGTTTCATGGGTGTATGAAATTCACAAGCGGTACCCAGAAGCACATATATCTCCGTTAGAGGGGGGATGACGACTTAGAGTTTTTGCAACTCTTGCAGGGAGGTATCGACGTCCTCCTAAATTTTGTATCTGGAATTCCCAAATTAGTCACCCATTTTAGTAATAAGCAAAGTTGCTTTTTTTTTTTTTTTTTTTTTTTTTATTACATTTTCACCCCAAACAAGGCACATTGCCACTTTGGTGTACGGGGCTACTATCAGGGGAAACATCTACTGGGGTACTATGTAGGGATTAGGGCAGCGAGATGTTGGTTCACGTTGCACTTGAACTTATGCATGTCAGTACAGTTGGGGAAGCACTGACCTGGAATGGAATTCCAAAGTCTAGCAGTTCTGGGGAAGAAACTACTGGAGTAGAAAGATCTTTTACATCTAGGGATCTCTACAGTGTGGGGGTGGGATTTTGCAGCTTGTCGGGTCTGTCGAGGGTGTTCACGTCGTGGGGGCACAAGTGCCTGCAGTTCTTCAGAGCATTCACCATTACCTTCAGTGGTCTGACGGGAACCGGTGTGTCAACGTGATTATGCCGTATTATTATTATTAGTAGTAGTAGTAGTAATAGTAATAGTTGTAGTATTATTATTATTATAATAAGTATTATTAGTAGTAGTAGTAGTAGTAATAGTATTATTATAAGTATTATTATTAGTAGTAGTATTATTAGTAGTAGTATTATTAGTAGTAGTATTAGTAGTAGTAGTATTAGTATTATTATTAGTAGTATTACTATAATTATTATTAGTATTATTATTATTAGTAGTAGTATTATTATTAGTAGTATTATTAGTAGTAGTATTATTTGTATTATTATCAGTAGTATTACTATAATTATTATTATTAGTAGTATTATTATCAGTAGTATTATTAGTAGTAGTATTGTTAGTATTATTATTAGTAGTATTACTATAATTATTATTATTATTAGTAGTAGTAGTATTAATAGTAGTATTATTAGTAGTAGTATTACTACTATTATTATTATTAGTAGTAGTAGTAGTATTAATAGTAGTAGTATTAGTAGTAGTAGTAGTATTAGTAGTAGTAGTATTCGTAGTATTACTATTATATTTGTAGTAGTAGTAGTATTATTACTATTATTATTATTAGTAGTGGTAGTATTACTATTATTATTAGTAGAAGTAGTAGTATTACTATTATTATTAGTATTATTATTAGTATTATTATTATTAGTAGTAGTAGTAGTATTAGTATTATTATTAGTATTATTATTATTTGTAGTATAATTATTATTAGTAGTAGTATTATTAGTATTATTATTATTATTAGTAGTAGTAGTAGTAGTAGTAGTAGTAGTAAAAAGACAAATAGCAATCTATATAAATAAAACAGTAGATGTTTGCGTATATCTGTGTGTATGCAAATATTTAACCGATAAACCCTTAAACTACTGATCACGTGACAGTGAAAATAACAGAAAATAGTAATCATACACCAAGGTTGGTTCATAACGAGTAAAATCTTTGTTTGGATGAATAACGTATACCGTCAATATATCGTCAAGTTGAAACGCGAACTGTTCAGTTCAACTTGCTGACATATTTTTACTTCTTTCTGCGCATGCGCAAAATTTATTTCTTCAAGTCGTGTAATATTACATCTTTCTTACACTTTCCATCACTCGATAGCTTCATCGATAGGAGATGTGAGTGGAGCGCTAACTATTTTGGTTTCGATTCTAGCTGACGGCACTTAAGTTATTTTGTTTTTAAACTTTCGAAGTCAGTACTATATATTAGGTACAGTATAATATTCAATATAAAATTGGTTCCGTAATAATGATGTCAAGCCTGATGGGACCGCGAAAGACAAGTCGGAACACGGTTATAGGTTTAACGATCTATTAATTTTTTTTTTAACGATCTATTAATATTTTTTTAACGATCTATTAATTTTTTTTAACGATCTATTAATATTTTTAACGATCTATTAATTTTTTTTAACGATCTATTAATTTTTTTACGATCTATTAATTTTTTTTTAATGATCTATTAATTTTTTTTTAACGATCTATTAATATTTTTTTAACGATCTATTAATTTTTTTACGATCTATTAATTTTTTATTTTTTAACGATCTATTAATATTTTTTTTTTAACGATCTATTAATATTTTTATTTTTAACACGATACAGAGAAAAGTGCTGACGTAAGCTAGGTTTACGTGTCAGTCGGATTTCGGTAGAGTCCTATATCCCATAGAGTACTTGGCTCTCGATTAATCTAGTATTTGGAAGAGTCCATCATTGGGTAGGTAACGGTCTCATAATTAATAGTAAGTACGAATTCTGCATGAATTAAAATATAGTTAAACGAATTCTATGACAGCGCTAGTAATTTACAAAAAAGACGACGAAATATTCGAGTCAAATAGCAAAGGAATAGGGAAAAAAGGAACAGAAGGAAAAGACGAGATGAAATAGATTCATGAAGAAGAATGTTTTTGAATTAAAGAAAAAGAAGATAAGGAAGAAGAAAAAGGAAAGAAGAAGAAAGGAGTAAAGCCGGAAGAGGAAAAAGAAGAAAAAGAACAAGGATATTAGATTGAAATAAGAAGAAGAAGGAAAATAAAAAAGGAAGAAAAGAATGAAGAAGAACAGAAGAAGAAAAAAAAAGAAATAGAAAAAGAACAAGAAGTGTGAGAATAATAATAATAACAACAACAACAACAATAATAATAATAACAATAATAATAACAATGATAATAATAACAACTACCATAATAATAATAATATTAATAATAATAACTCATTATAATAACAATAATAATAATAATAATTATAACAACAATAATAATAATAATAATAACAACGATAATTATAATTATAATAATAATAACAACAACAACAATAATAATACTAATAACAACAACCATAATAATAACAATAATAATAATAACAACAACAATAATAATAATAGCAATAATAATAATAATAGTAATAATAACAATAACAATAATAATAACAATAACAATAATAATAATAGCAACAACAACAATAATAATAACAACAACAATAATAATAACAACAACAACAATAATAATAATGTTAACAATAATAACAATAATAATAATAACAACAGCAATAATAATAGCAACAACAATATTAATAATAATAATAATAATAATAATAATAATAATAATAATAATAATAAGGAGAAGAAGAAGAAGAAGAAGAAGAAGAAGAAGAAGAAGAAGAAGAAGAAGAAGAAGAAGAAGAAGAAGAAGAAATGGACAAATTCAAGAGGAAGAAGGACATTGGATTGAAAGACGAAAAAAAAGACAAAAAAAAATTTATGTTTCATAATTTGTGCATCCATCCTTTCTTTTCTTTCTTTTCTTTCTTTTTTTTTTTTTTTTTTTTTTTTGAGGACTGCTATCCTCATCTTCATAGTTATGGTTTCACCCTGTTTCGGTCAACTATTCCTTTGGCCTTCTTCAGATGATTAACCGTGACGGGATAAGAATGCTGAATCTCTTAACTCTATCCTCAGTAATTACTGCCTTCCATAATTCTTGTCTCACCAGGTGTTGGCCAATTAATCCTCTGGCCTGCTAGTGTAGGATTGAAACCGATATCTTCACCTGGAACCATAGGGTTCAACATTTCGATCCACTACGCCACGGGACCCGAAGGCGATCAAGGTTGGATTTTATTGGGTTTCATCGGCAGGTAGTAATTACTCGAGATAGGTTACAACACTCAGCATTCCTTTCTGATCGCGGAATTTGGAAGAAATTTCGAACGAACCCTTTATTTACTTCTCAGGGGTAGCATGCTCTCGTTCCGTCAGCCATGGCTGGATAGAGCTCCTAAGTAATTCGAAATTGTATTTTTCGGTGCAGGAAGTAAATGAAAGGTTGCGTTCGAAATTTCGCCCAAATTCCCGAGTTCGACAGAAATATTTCCGGGTCCGACAAGATACACCTGAAGAAGCTCCAAGGTTGCATCGACAGAAACATTCTGAAAATGACACACAAGCTGATGACATTAATTAAATAATATGAATAACGAATCCTCATCTAAAAATTTCAGAAACATAAATAAATTAATATTTGCAATATAACTTATTTTTTTAATTCCGTAAAAAAAAATTCCACATTTTAAAACGGTGAATTAATTTGCCCTGTCACCGCTTGCAAAGTAAGATAAAATAGTCAATATAATTTGTCAACCATTTTGGGATTCAATTATTTCAATATAACCAGATCAGCATAGAATTCGAGTCGAAGCTGAGTTATCTTCGATTTGATTGGTTTTCTTTCTTTTCTTTTTTTTTTTTTATTAAACTCGACTAGGGATTTTTATCCTAGGCCCTCAAAAATCGAAAGAGATTGGACCATATCTGTAATGACCAGGACCTTGTTGATTTTGCGGTGGGAGTTTAGTTCTGTGCAGTTCTAGTGGGTGAACCATCCCAAGCGTTGCCATCTCTCTTTAAGAAAGGGTTGGTTTATTGCCAATCGTCTGAGGCGCCCTTGTCGGGGAATGCTGACGGGACTGCCCCTGCCCCGGTACTTTTTTACCGATCACAATGCCCTTTCTCAATCCCACTTTCCGACCCCGGTGTCTAAGTTCTTACAGTGCGAGAGAATTAAACAATCATTTGAGGAGTCCATCGTTTCAATATAACCAGATGAGCATTGTATTTGAACCGAATGTGAGTTGTCTGCGATTTGATATTTGGACTCTTTTTCACTTTTCTTTTTTTTTTTTTTTTTTTTTTTTGTTGAGTACATACACATCCAAATACCCGGGCAACGCCGGGCTGAAATGCTAGTATATCTATAAAAGTGAAAGTGTATCTGTGTGTCTGTGTGTCTGTGTGTGTACATTTCCATACGCAATAACTCTGTCAATTTTAAGTCTACAGACTCGAAATTTGATATACAGGGTACTGAGATTTGGGAAAATCGATGTGACCGGATTTCAACGACTTGATTTTTGAGAACTCAACCAAACTCCTCCGACAATTTTTGGTCTAAACATTTGAATTTTTATATATAGATTCCTTTGACATGGATCTGACTTAATAACTTGATTTGAGCCCAAAACAATAAATTTTAAGGGGTCATAATAGGGGTCAAAGTTTTAAAAAAATTATCGCTTTTTTTTTTTTTTTTTTTTTTTTTTTGCTCAACATACATCTCCAAATACCCGGCTACGCCGGACTGAAATGCTAGTTAGCTGATAAAGTTTAACAGCCATCTTGGGAGCTAACTGATTCAATATGACCAGATTCTACGTTTTGGGGGGAATCACGTTTAGACTTGGCTACGCAAGGGGCCCAGAGAAAAGGGTATTGACGTAAATAAGGAAATCTGATCGCAGGGAAGAGGGTATCGTGACCTCATTTTCTTTTTGTGAAATTCCATAAAATTTGTCACTTGTCGAGAGCAACTTGAAATTGGAACCGAAGATGAGTTGACTGCGTTTTTTTTTTTTGTTTTTGTTTTTTTTCTGATCGGGATTGGGGGGGGGGCACTTTGAGATCATACACGTAAAAGGAATTGGGTTATGGAAAATGGGGCTGGGTAGGTGAGAAGGGGAGAGGAAATAAAGAATTTATAGAATGGAACTGAAGAAAGAAGGGAGGAGGCGGAAGTTAATAGGAAGTACTGTTATTGACGTAACTATAAAGAGAAATAATATTTACGTTTTGTATAGAGATATAAATATTTCTGCCTGGGTACACACACACACACCTACACACACACACACACACACATATATAGAGAGAGAGACACAGAGAGAGAGACACAGAGAGAGAGAGAGAGAGAGAGAGAGAGAGAAAGAGAGAGTCGTGCGAGATGGGTCAGCGGTAAGGGGTTTAGGTTCATTACCGTGGGGTCCCGATTTCGAATCTCGCTAGATTCAGCCACTCTGATGAGTCGTAGGCGACGAAACACGTGTCAGTGGATAATTATATTTTAAAAGGAATATATATATATATATACCGCTCCCCATGTGGGGGTACCAAGATGGTTAAAGGGAAAATTATTCCCAACTTGCATTTAGGCAAAATTGCACTTTCGTAAATAATTGAATTCATTCAAAACAAAAAACATCTCTCTCTCTCTCTCTCTCTCTCTCTCTCTCTCTCTCTCTCTCTCTCTCTCTCTCGCTCGCTCGCTCCCTCTCTCTCTCTCTCTCTCTCTCTCTCTCTCTCTCTCTCTCTCTCTCTAAGTTCTTGATGAGCCGTTCCATATAAGTTATCAAATTTAACAAATTTTCATTACTAATGATTATTATATTGTCCAATTTCTACTGTACACTCTTTAACCGTTATCCTTGAGTGACCTCTTAGCCTTGATAATGAGTTGATACCTATGAAAAAAAAAAAGAAAAAGTCCAATGTGAACAAGTTCTAATTGAATCGTCCCCCTAAGTAATCCAAGTTACAAAATTCCCACTGTTTACTATGCTAAAATCACAATGACTAATGTATACCTATTAGCCCTTATCCTCGAGTGGCCTCTGGGCCTTGATAAGTGGTGACACCCTTGTAAAAAAAAAATATATATATATGTGTGTGTGTGTGTGTGTGTGTGTGTATATATATATATATATATATATATATATATATATATATATATATATATATATATATATATATATATAAAGAATTTATTAATAAATTACAATGTTAGTTGTAATTATGCAGTGGAAATTACCTGAATGTTACTGAATTAAAAAACAACTTTAGTCGTGTTAGCATGTGAAATAATTGCCGCCATCTTGTTTGAATCGAAAGGAATTTTCCTTCCCTTTTGAACTCTCCTGAGTTTTACTATCGTTTTCATCAAATTCTATTTTTTATTTTCTTTAATAAATAATTTTCTACCTAATTGATTTTCGTAATTTTTTTATTATAATCATCTTAAAAATACGAGGAATACGTAGATACAATTGATTTCGTGTGAAATTCAGTTTTACGATTTCAGAAATGTTGTCCTAATAGTGTAGAAGCGCCGATTTTTCTCTTCTATGACTACGAAAACGATTGCAGAATTATTGACGTAATGTAGTTTTAGTCGTTGAATGTTTGAGTTTAAAAAAGAAAAAAGAATTATTCCCAGATCGCCAAGTTCACAGCGTCAAAGCATCAAATCACACGTAACAAAAATCTGTCCTGTTCCCTTTTTAACGTTATCGCAAACAACCTTGGCACCAGATTGCAAAGTACACCGTACCGACGTCGAGCCGATAAAAAAGAATCGTTACCAACTGAAAGAAATGCTGACATTTTATCTTGTCCAACCAGACCGCGTCTTAATTTGCATAAGACACGTATTTTTCTCGTGTCGGTCAGGTTTCCAGTTTTCTGTTTCTTTTCTTAATCGAATGACATCCACGCTAATCATGCACAATTTTCCTTACAGTTGACCATTGTTTCTAGGGACTTGTTAGCTCAGATTATAACTGTTAAAATCAAAATAGCCATTGAAATGTATTCGAAAAGTTTTATGACCTAATTCTAAAGGCAAATTCCATGAACAAAACTCTTTTTCTAAAACTGCCCACCTGTGGAATACTGTTCCGCTGGTTTATCTAGCTGATTGAAACATGGTCTTCAAGTCCAATCCAAACAAGTTCTCGCTGAGCCGTTTTCTTTAATAATCAAATTCTACTTAATTTTCACCATTAATGATGACCAAAAACAGGTTGATACGCCGTAAAACAAAATAACCAACCAATTTTTCATCTTCTTTGTTGTTGCTATCGTTTTTCTTTCTTTCTTCTTCTTTTTCTTCTTCTTCTTACTCTTTCTTCTTCTATTTTTCTTTTTCTTCTACTTCTTTTTTCTTCTTTGGCTTCTTTTTTCTTCTTTTTCTTCTCTCTCTCTCTCTCTCTCTGTCTCGCTGTCTCTCTCTCTCTCTTTATATATATATATATATATATATATATATATATATATATATATATATATAGAGAGAGAGAGAGAGAGAGAGAGAGAGAGAGAAATACCAAATTATCTTTAACGTAAAAAAAAAATAATAATATCGTTTTTGGGTCGTACGTGAAACTAAAATATACTTTCTTGGTTTTCTGGTTAGGATCCAAGAGTAGTATCTGTTTTCTCTAAAGATGGTCTAATGATATTGTAGGGGCTTCGTTCACGCCGCGTGTCCATTCAATGGAAATATGTCGCAGACTCGTGCAAGAATATTGGAGATAAACCATATTTACCAGATATATTCTAACACTGCATTAACCACATTATTTAGATAAATAATTTTACGGATTTAACAAAAAGGCTACAATAATATTGCAGGGTCTGCATTCACGCTGAATGTCCACAGAATGCCCAATATATTACATATGAACGATGTCGCGGAGGAATTTCCACCAGTCCCTCTCGTTATTATTGGCTCACATGGAGCTTTCACACAGGTCATCAAAGATCTGATTGAGAACCTGTGGTGTTCCCTGGAAGCTGGGTGACAATAAGTCTCCCCAGACGTCCAGCACTCTCCACCTCCTTCGATAGCATTTGCAAATAATTTTGCGTAATCGCAACAGCCTCTCACTATTGATTCTCATTGGCAGCGGCCATTGGTTTGTACTGGAATTTGAGTGCCACTAAACCTCCCCAAGGTCCCAGTTCTCTTCGCGCTTGTCCTGCGGAGGTCTGGCCATCGCTCTCTCCTCGGTCTTTCCCTCCTCCTTGACCCTTCTAGCCTATTTGGTTTCACACTTTGTTGTTATTATTATTATTATTACTATTATTATTATTATTATTATTATTATTATTATTATTATTGTTATTATTATTATTATTATTATTATTATTGTTATTGTTATTACTATTATTATTGTTATTAATATTATTAATTTTTTTATTATTATTATTATTGTTATCATTATTATTGATCATTATTATTAATAATTATTATTATTAATATTATTAATATTATTATTATTTTGTTGTTATTATTATTATTATTATTATTATTATTATTATTATTATTGTTATTATTGTTGTAACCCAACACTGATGAAGCTCGGCTAGGACCCCTTTTTTTCTGGAAACTCGGCTCGGATCGTCTGGTGCTTCTCTGAGGGTTGTTACATTGAATCCTGTATGCTGAAAGCGAATATCAAAGTCGCAGGCAGAAAAAAAACAGACACGTGGAACTCTATTCTCTGGGGATTAATTCACGAACTTATGTACAAATGTTTTTACAAATTTCATTCAGTTCTTAGTAAGTTTTTCAGAGTCTCAAATTTTCACAGACAGCGTAAGACGGACGGAGGAGGAGTACTCGCATTTTCAGGAAACGGCTGGTTACTTCGAGTTTCCCGCACAAAATCTTGCTGGACTGCTTCGAAACTGGCTAATTTCCGAGCGACATTCGCATTAATAGTAGTGTATGTGGTTATTATTATTATTATTATTATTATTATTATTATTATTATTATTATTATTATTATTATTAATATTATTACAATTACGCTTATCGCTAGGACATACTCTCTGATTCTCTGTTTTGAATGTTACTTTTCGCTGCCTTCGTTCAGGATTGAAATCAGCACCTTTGAAGAGAAAACTTAAAGAAACAGCTCACATGCTCGGACATAACAACCTACTGAGCAAACCAAGCATAGAGCTGAATACAATTTGGACACCTCTAATAGAGAGAGAAACCCTTGAATAACAACTTAGGTTTAACATTAACAAAAACCAACTAAGAATTGTCCTAGTGACATATGGCCGAGTGGTCCTAGACGTTGTATCAAAGTTTACAGTTACCCAAAGGTGAGTTCAATCCTGAACGAAGGCAGTGAAAAGTAACATTCAAAACAGAGAATCAGCAACTAGTGTCCCAGAGCCTAGCTGGAGTCCGAACACGGTACCCCCGCAATAATAATAAAGGGTTGGGTTTGAGACTCCTAACAAACGGCCTCCCAGCTCGATACAAAACACCTGACGAAGGCCGGAGGGCAAAACGACGAAACGTTGTGACTATAACAACCAAGATGATGAAGTCAGTCCGACAGTCTCAATCAAGTTTCCAGACGGTTTTTGTTTTTGTTTTTTTTTTTTGTACAGACATTTAAAATTGTCGTAGACTCTTGAAAATTCATTATATTATAGGTATATATCTTATGAGATGACTGACCAATTTTTTATGATTTCAGGTTGATTTGAACAGCTACTGCAAGAATTGGAATACACCCTACTAAAGCCTGATTGTAACAGATAATGAAATTCAATAATGCAATCTAGATGCGTGGAC
>NC_136525.1:2167500-2170000 GCF_053919585.1 Euprymna scolopes
TATTGTGATAAGTGTTTCAGTGGGAACAGGTATGGTATAATAAATTATGGGGTTTATCTATTTTATTTTTACTTTCATCATATTTTGCTTTGGTTTTGATACCCCCAAATTCAAACCAAATTTACAACCCTTCCTTTTCATAACCCATCAAACATTCATAAATCAGGGTCCATTTTGTGTAGGCTGTTTTTGAACCCAGTCAACGACGGGTACTTTTGCTAGTGTGTGTATATATATATATATATATATATATATATATATATATATATATATATATATATATATAACCTATTGGAAGATTATTCAAAACTAGTTTTCAGAAATTATTTCTGACGAGGACGCATCACAGACCGTCTGAAACGCGCGTAAACGATTTCAATGACTTAAAAACATTATTACAATGATCCAAACATAATTCTCAATGAAAAACCAAGACACGGAATAATAAAATAATGTTAAAAAATACACATTGTTGGTGACTACTCCCTTATTTAAATATACCTCTTTCTTTCGTTGGAATTTATTAACCCATTTATGTATATATATATATATATATATATATATATATATATATATATATATATATAACAATTTTACCCGGTTTAAGATCGATAAAAGAACAGCCCGTAAAAAATCCAATCATTTGAGGCCCCTAGCGCCGCTCTGCGACTTTTAGTCTCGGAGGAGATGGAGTTTGAAATTATGGAGACAGACAGACAGACCGACAGAAAGACAGACAGGCAGACATATAGCCGCTTATATATTAGATGGCTTGAATTCAAGTTTAAGATGCAAAAGTTAAGTATCATGGTTCAGTTGTGCTTTAAACAGAAACATTCATTTCGAACACGCCCCTGTCACATCGAAGAACCTACTGTTGATTTTATATACCTGATCTTTCTGTTTGTGCTCTAATAATGGCTTGAATTAAAACTTAAAATGAAAAAGTCAAGTATCGTGGCTCAATTATGCTTCAACAGAAACGTTCCGTACGTGCTCTTGTATTATCAAAAGAACATACTGTTGAATGTATTTGGCTTGCCTTTTTTTTTTACATGGGTGTCACCACTATATCAAGGCCCAGAGGCCACTCGAGGATAAGGGTTAATAGGTATACATTAGTCATTGTGATTTTAGCATAGTAAACAGTGGGAATTATGTAACTTGGATTACTTAGGGGGACGATTCAATTAGAACTTGTTCACATTGGACTTTTTCTTTTTTTTTTTTTCATAGGTATCAACACATTATCAAGGCCAAGAGGTCACTCAAGGATAAGGGTTAAAGAGTGTACAGTAGAAATTGGACAATATAATAATCATTAGTAATGAAAATTTATTAAATTTGATAACTTATATGGAACGGCTCATCAAGAACTTATTTACGTTAGACATATTGTAGTCAGCCGGAAAGCAGGAAAACGGAAGACAATTCCACAGGCGTGCAGTTCTAATAAAAAAAGCTTTGTTCATGGAATCTACGTTTAGGTATAGGCACAGATAAAGAGTGGGGGGAATTATTGATAGTGTTTACAGCTAGACGAGTGTTTCTTGTGAAGGTTTTGCGAGGGGGGACCATAGATTGAAGCTCAGTCGCCTTTCTGCTTTTTGTGGTAATAAAACTCCTCAAATGCACTTGTGATGTTAGGCTGTGTAAGGTTTGGTTCAAATCGCCTGTTCCTTCTTTCATCGGATTTTTCGATTTGTGATTGTCGATACTTTTCGAATACATTCCGATATAAACCCTATCTAAGAACACCGCTAGATACATAAAGTACACTTTTGTGAAATTTCATTAAAATCGGCGCAGCCATTTAAGAATCCATAGGAAACGAACTCACACACACACTAACAAACTTCCTTTTATCTATCTATCTATCTATCTATCTATCTGTTATATTAAAATAACTTATGTGTGTGAGAATTCGGTCCTTATAGATTCCGAAACGGCTGAGCTTATCTTTTGCAAATTTCACACAACTGTAATTTATATGTCTGGCAGTGTGCTTAGATATGTTTTGTACTGCAATTCATCCGATAAATATCGATAATCGAAAAAAATCCGATCTAAAAAAATAGCTGTTATAGCTTAAAAAGAATAATTTACCGGGGAATATTTTACGTTACACCGGCAAGTGATAATAAAATTTCAGAAAATCATTTCTTCTTTAAAAAAAAAAAAATATTATAACCTGGAGATATTGCTTGGTTATAGAGAATCCAACTACAAATTGGATGATCCCCTGTTCAAGCCTGGGCGTACCTCGCCATTTTATTTCTATTTTTTCTCAATTATGACATCAATTTATTATAAATGAAGAGGTAACATTTAAAATCGCTGCAAATCATTTCTTCGTTTGCATATTTAAAAAGTAAACATTAATGGGAAATGCCTTTTCCACGCCATTCACCTCCCAGCGCAAATATTAGTTGAGCTGATATTGTAAACAAACACAGACGGAATTCGATGAACGACATTATTATTATTATTATTATTATTA
>NC_136525.1:2175000-2185000 GCF_053919585.1 Euprymna scolopes
ATCCCCTTAATTATCTCCCTTTCGTGCTTTCATTCTCTCTGTTTTACTTGCTACTTCTTTTTTCGCGAGAGCGGTGAATTGGTAGCAACAGTAGTCGCTGGAGCGACGTGGTTGCTATGGAAATCTGTCAGAAAAAAATGTCACTCACCTCGTTACGTTTTATTACAATTTTGAACACCAGTAAATTCATCATAACTTTTGTTTTACATAACGAAAATTGAACATTTTCTTTTCACAATATAGCTGAGAAGGTGATCTATAAACTGTAATGATTGTTTGGATTTTGATCGAAAAGTGAGTGAGACTTGTAAAAAAGGGGGGAGGGTTTGTATTACTGTACACACATATTCGAAAAAGTTGTCAAAAAACAAATATATAACAAATAAATGTTATCAAAGGCAAGATAAGCTACTTTTCTAACAAGTGTACATATTTTTCGTGTTTTTATTCAATGTACCGATGTATTTGAAAATTCAAAATGGCGCCCGATTCTTTCTTCAACACGGTAAGTTTGAAAAAAGGAGTTATAAATTAAAAAAAAACTAGACGAAATACTGTTAGAAACTCGCTCAATATATATTACCGTGACATAGGTTGACATATATTCGGCGGGTTTTTAACAATATTTTGTCTAGTTTTGTTTATTTTTTAACACATTTTCTCAAAATTACCGTGTTAAAGAGAAAGTCAGGCACCATTTTGAATTTTCCAACACATCGGTAAACACTATGTTTTTTCGAGCTGAATTAACATGTTGACTAAAAACACGAAAAATATATCCAGTTTGGTCGAAAAGTAACTTACCTTGCCTTTGATAACATTTATTTGTTATATATTTGTTTTTTTGACAACTTTTTCGAATCTATGTGTACAGTAATACATACCCCCTCCCAAAAAGGAAGAAAGAAAGTACTGGGATTTTCATTAAAATTGGTGGATTTTCTGAATTGTGATGATTTTTTTAAATGAAGGGAGGGGTCATGCATTTTGCCGTACCTAATATTGGTGAGTCGTAGCTGTAATTACCCGTACCAGGCAGGACACCGCTTTCCTGAGTGGAGTAATTGATGGCCGAACGATGGTTTAATAAAGTCAGCCTTAAAAATTCTTATTCAAGCAAATATAAACTTTAAATAAAAAGAGAAATGAAATTAGAAACTCTTATTGATAACGAAACTCCGTGCGATTCATAAACCAAAGCTACGCGCTCGTCTAGTTGTTTTTATCTGACGTTTATAGAGCGGAGAGCGTTATGGCTGTCTGTGTCAGTGTACAGGGAGAGGGAGAAGGGATGGGGTCCCTGACATGGCGACGGCTTCGTAGGTTTGCTTTTATGTTAGACAAAATTAGGGCGCGATTTTCATGAGGACATAAAACAGATGGCGGCCACCTGTCATTACCCACCGCAGAGTCTTGGAGAATATTTTTGAATAGCAGGCAAAAGACGGTGCTAAAACGAAGACTTCACAGTAATCTTTGGATACATGGCTCGCATTCTTCGTTACTTGCGAATATATTGTTTTTCAACATTATATATATATATATATATATATATATATATATATATACATAGGCATCACCACATTATCAAGGCCAAGAGGCCACTCAAGGATAAGGGTTAAAGAGTGTACAGTAGACATTGGACAATATAGTAATCATTAGTAATGAAAATTTGGTAAATTTGATAACTTATATGGAACGGCTCATCAAGAACTTATTTGCGTTAGACTTGAAGACAAACCATGTTGTAGTCAGCTGGAAAGCAGGAAAACGGAAGATAATTCCACAGGCGTGCAGTTCTAAGAAAGAAGCTTTGTTCATGGAATCTACGTTTAGGTTTAGGCACAGATAAAGAGTGGGGAGAATTATTGATAGTGTTTACAGCTAGACGAGTGTTTCTTGTGAAAGTTTGGCGAGGGGGGACCATAGATTGAAGCTCAGTCGAACACTTTCCATGAAAATAACGATACATCAGAGACAAACTCGCAACATCTCTTCTGTGGGATAGAGGTTGCAAGGAAGAGAAAAGGACATTTCCTACGAGGCTACGAAATCTATTTTGAACTCTATCAAGTATATATATATATACTAGCGGGGGTACCCGGCGTTGCCCGAATGTTTGTTTCCGGGACGGGGGGGGGAGTTTTAAAAAATGTTATGGTAGGTAAGTAGGAAGGATCAAACCCGGAGTCATGAGTAAAAGTAGGAAAATAAAGTGTGAAAAAAAACAAAAAAAAACATCTGCAACGTTAACAGTTCGGCCACCAAGAAAAGAAAAAAAAACACTACGGTAGGTCGGCGCGAACGTGAAAATATAATGTGAATTGTCCAGCACGCTAACCACTACGCCACAGAGCACTGCAGCTTAGTTTAGTGATTTTAAATAACTTCACATGAAAGAACTACGAAGCCAAACCGGTGTTCTCTTCTCAACTGTTCCTTGTGAACGATCCCCAAACGTGTTAAGTGGTGGCAGGGGGAGGAGGAATTTATTAGAGAGAAAATATTTTACCACTTCCATTGATCTTAACCGATTTTGGCCGTGACTTCTCAGCAGAAAAAGTATAGAAATCTAAGATTATCGAGGAATTTGAGAAATAATAAGCCTATAACACACCTCAGATATTGTTCTGCCGTTTGTGCATATTATATTTGCATGAAATATCTTGATTTTTAATCCTATTAATGTCAAAATCAGACGGGAAAAAATGAGTTCATTTTATTTATATAGATAGATAGAAGAGAAGAAGAAGAAGAGATAAGTGAAAGTATCTGTGTATCTGTGTACATTTCCCTACACAATAACTCTGTCAATGTTTAGTCTACAGACTCGAAATTTGATATACAGGTTACTGAGATTTGGGAAAATCGATGTGATCGGTTTTGGGCCAGAAATTTGGCGATTAAGGGGTCAAAGTTCAACGATTTGACCTTTACCAAATTCCTCCGACAATTTTGGGTCTACGCACTTGAAATTTTAAATATAGGTTTCTTGGACATGGATCTAACTTAATAACTTGATTTGAGCCCAAAACAATCAATTTTAACGGGTCATAATAGGGGTCAAAGTTAAAAAAATTGATCTCTGCGGTCTCTTCCAAATTACTCAGACAATTTCTGGTCTAAATATTTGAAATTTTACATAAAGGGTAATCAGAGATAGGGCAAGCTTTTTCATCAGTTTGGGTCGAAAATTTTTATTTACCAATATATAAATGCATGTATGTATGTATGTATGTTTGCATGTCTGCCTTAAACTTTCAATAGAGGCAACGGATTTTACAAAAATCAGTATTGTTTTAAAGTTCGATCTTTCATTCGACAAATATCGAAAAATTGGCTAAAAACATTAACATCTTCCCCTTCAACTAAGCACTTTTCTACAGGGGGGGTCACTTTTTTCGCCTATATTTTTGAAAGTTATCCTCTCCTTTAGATTGTCTAGCCTTAATTTTAAAAGATTGTCGCTTCTGGTTTGGCGATGGTCGTAACAGCATAAACGTTAGGTTTTAGCCCGTTCTTTTCCTCCTTTGCGGTACGGGTTCGACCCTGCCTTCCTACTATCACTTCTTTTTTTTTTTTTTTTGATCAACATACAAATCCAAACACCCGGGCTACGCCGGGCTGAAATGCTAGTATATATAAAAGTGGACGTGTCTGTGTGTCTGTGTACATTTCCCTGCGCAATAACTGTCAATTTTAAGTCTACAAACTCGAAATTCGACATACAGGGTACTGAGATTTGGGAAAATCTTTGTGATCTGTTTTCGGTCAGTAATTTGGCTGTTAAGGGGTCAAAGTTCAACGATTTGATCTTTGAAAATTCTACCAAACTCCTCCAACAATTTTGGGTCTAAATACTTGAAATTTTAGATATAGGTTCCTTGGACATGGATCTAACTTAATAACTTGATTTTAGCCCCAAACAATAAATGTTAAGGGGCCATAATAGGGGTCAAAGTTTAAAAAAATTAACCTTTTTTTTTTTTTTTTTTTGCTCAGCATACATTTCCAAACACCCGGGCAACGCCAGGCTGAAATGCTAGTAATCTATATATCTATAAAAGTGGAAGTGTGTGTGTGTCTGTGTGTGCGTCTGTGTGTGTATCTGTGTACATTTCCCTGCGCAATAACTCTTTCAATTTTCAGTGTACATACTCGAAATTTGATATACAGGATAATGAGATTTGGAAAAATCTTGGTAATTGGTTTTTGGCCAGAAATTTGGCTGTTAAGGGATCAAAGTTCAACGATTTAACCATTGAGAACTCTACCAAACTCCTCCGACAATTTTGGATCAAAACACTTGAAATTTTAGATATAGATTTCTTGGACATGGATCTAACTTAATAACTTGATTTGAGCCCAAAACAATAAATGTTAAGGGGTCATAATAGGGGTAAAATTTTTTAAAAAATTGACCGTTTTTCTTTCTTTTTCTTTTTCTCAACATACACCTCCAAACACTCGGGCAACGCTGGGCTGAAATGCTAGTATATGTATATATATATATATATATATATATATATATATATATATGTATGATTGTTGAGCAGGATTAAATCCGACGATATGAAATAAAATGGAGGTGAAAGGACTGGGATACTCAACGTTTCGCCCGATTTATGCGGGCTTTTTAAAGAGGAGTGGTCATTGACGAGAGAGTCGGAAGATTTGGGGCTATATATAATGATGGGGGAGAGCAGCGTGTTTTCCTTATGTAAATTAGATGTCTATATACATATATACATTTTATGAGAGAAAATAAATTAGAGTCAACTAGCGTAGTGGATTACGTCTAAAAGTTAAAAAATCGTAGAGAATTAAAAGACTGCGTCTGGAAATATAACCGTGATGGATTAAGTAAATAAAATGAAACGAGATAACGAAGGGAGTTTTTAAAAATTAGAGATAATTGAATTGGGATAAAATAGCGTAGTAACTTAAAAGATGTCGTCTAAAAATAAGAATAGGAGGTGATAAAATGGGGTCTAAAAATAGACAATGGTAAAATAAAATACAGTAAATAAGTGAAATAAAAATAATAAAATGAAGTGAAATTACGAATGGATTTTTTAAATATATATATATATATATATATATATATATATATATATATATCGAGTTTAACCTGTGTCTAAATTGTTCTCTTTAATAATTATTTTCGACAGATAGGGAGCAACATGGAAAAAACCTTTTCTTTGTTTAATTATATTGCTGGAATGGGAAATTATAGTCGACTCAATTAAACGTCGTGTGGATCTGTTATGTATGTGTTTAAGGAAAGTTGCTTTGTTAAAATTAAAATGGTGGTCGTTCTCCATGATGTGGCAAAATATGGCGTTGAGTGTATTGCTGTTTTTTTTACATCTCTTTTGTGTTCATATATTCTTTTATTTAAATTACGTTGAGTTTCTCCTACGGATATTCTGCCACAATCAAGGCAGAGTATGGAATATATTCCGGTTTTGATGTTAGTGTTGGTATTAGTAATAATTTTACGTGTTAGATTCCTAATTGCTAAAGTGTTATTTGTTAAAGTGTTTTGTTATTTGAATGCCCGTCTTATTTAGGTTCTTATAGATTGTGTCGTTGTTGTTATTAGCTGGTAATGTTAATTGTCTGACGCGTGTCTGGCTATTTAGGGAATTGTCTCAGTTTCGGTTATGGTAAATTTTATATATAGTTATTTATATATATATATATATATATATATATATATATATATCAAATTTTAGTCATTCAATGAATTTTAAAATTTATGACGTGAAATATTTGCATTTCAAATCAAAAGATTTTTATTATTCTATGTAAGACAAAGAATACATTTGAAATATTTTAACTCCTTATCCTATAGGATTTCGATGTCTACCATCTCTTCAGAAGAGAAAATATTAGCAAATAGTTATAATGGTGTATACCTTATTTGCTAAAGTCAGTGAGACATGGGAAATCACAATTAAATGTTTTTTAAGTATTTAAATGTCAGAGGCAGTTAAAGAAAAAGATATAAAAGTTTACACCCAAATTGTCTATTTATTTGCTCTATCTTGTATATCGAGCAATTAGTTAATAAAACATGTTAAAAACACCTTGAAAAAGAGTTAAAAACATATTTAATCTGGAAAGGAAACACTTAATAAGTGGATAGTCCTTAATCCGCGGAGTTTCGAAGAAATAATTTCCTTCTCATCAGAGGGTAGGAATTAGCAAAATGCGGGATCGGATTTTGCATGCAGAAGTATTTGATGAAACTGCAAGTAAGTCAAAGATCTTACTTGATAACAAAAAGTGAAGCAGAGGGAATATGGTGAAGAAAATGGTGATTACACCTGAATGGATAGTCTGGTGAAAGGTAAATTATAAAATGATGGTAAAATCCAAGAAAATAAATCCAAGAAAGTTAAATTGAGTTTCCATTCCCACAAGTAAAATCCAAGGAAATCACATAATTGGAAGATGGTTCAAAATAATCCAAAAAGGCACTTTAACATGTTTTATTAACTGTTTGCTCTTATATATATATATATATATATATATATATATATATATATATATATATATATATATATATATATATATATATAAATAGTGGGATCTTTCTATCGATCCGGAAGATATCTCACTGCTGATGCTATTCTCTATCTATATAAGAGCCAGGTACGTCCAAGGCTGGAATACTGTTGCCACATCTGGGCAGGAGCTGCTAGAAAGGACTTGGCCTGCCTTGATAGAGTTCAAAATAGACTTCGTAGCCTCGTAGGAGATGTCCTTTTCTCTTCCCTGCAACCTCTATCTCACAGAAGAGATGTTGCGAGTTTGTCTCTGATGTATTGTTATTTTCATGGAAATGTTCGACTGAGCTTCAATCTATGGTCCCCCCTCGCTAAACTTTCACAAACATTCGTCTAGCTGTAAACACTATCAATAATTCCTCCCACTCTTTATCTGTGCCTAAACCTAAACGTAGATTCCATGAACAAAGTTTTTTTATTAGAACTGCACGCCTGTGGAATTGTCTTCCGTTTTCCTGCTTTCCGGCTGACTACAATATGGTTGTCTTCAAGTCTAACGTAAATAAGTTCTTGATGAGCCGTTCCATATAAGTTATCAAATTTACCAAATTTTCATTACTAATGATTACTATATTGTCCAATTTCTACTGTACACTCTTTAACCCTTATCCTTGAGTGGCCCCTTGGCCTTGATAATGTGGTGATGCCTATGTAAAAAAAAAGATATATACATGCTGTATAAGTATTAATACTGTGTCTGTATTTGTATGTATGTTTCTATGCGTATGTATACGTATATATATATATATATATATATATATATATGCGTATGCGTAATATACCTAATACACCCATATAATTAAGTATCCCATCTGATTAAATCTACCACTAGCAACTAGATAAGCGTAAAATTTTTAATAATTACACCAAGCGAACCAAATTTACTAGAATCCTCATTAAAATAAACACCCAAACTCTGATCGTTATTTCTCTAACACACTTTCTGCAGTATCAAATTCGCACAATATATATATATATATATATATATATATATATATATATATATATATATATATATATATATTTCTGCAGTATCAAATTCGTACAATATATATATATATATTTGAATAGTTAACTATACCTATTCCCTAACATATATTGGAAAGTATCCAACTACAGGATCCAATAGTATAATTTGAAGTGAATACTTTCAAAGATATACACAATATTAAGAAGAAATGGTGGTTTTATAAAGATAAATTAAGTTCCTGCAGAAGACTATCAGATTGTAGAGATTAAAGGCAACCTTAGATGAACTTTAAAATTCTTTGAAAACCCTTGGAAAATTATGTAGATATATCAAAACGTAAATAAATAATAAAAAATAAAAAAGTAAATAATTATTATGAATTAAAATAAAATTAATAAATAAAAATAATAAAAATGAAATTAATGCCAATACCATTAGCGTATTAAGCAATGCCTTTGTATAAACAAATCGAGATTAGGTATTCGGACGATGTCAAAATATCGTTAATTCACTACCCGCACAGCAGCTACTTAATAGCGTAATGGTTTGAATCCATTCATTATATGCTCTGTAATTACATTGAGCTTCTTAAATAAGGGTCGGTATATGTAAAAAGGAAATATAAGTAGATAAAGTATATTTCCACAGAAATATATATATATGTATGTATGTATGTATCTATGTATGTATGTATGGCAGTTGACCCCGAAAAAGGGTTCATTCGCCCTTGAAAGGTCTTGTTTTAAATTCTTCAGGAAGACTAGCTACCCTCCTCACCAAACAAGTCTGGTGGAGGAACAAGTTTAGTCGCCGGTGACCCGACCATGAGGCAGCTAGTACTGGGTTACATGGTACAAGTAGCATATGACATGACCTGACATACCAACTAGCACCGTGTGTGTTTGTGTGTATGTATGTGTGTGTTGGGGTGGAGAGGGCTCCCATAAGCCGTGGTGAAGGTAACCTTTCTAGGAGAAGCAAATCTCTGATTAAAAAAAAAACATAAATCGGGAGACCAGTACCGGCATTAAGCTGGTCTGCAGTTTAACTTGTTGCTGGCTATCTTGCTCTTGCTTGTTGTTGGATCTCAACATTTTGAACCAAGAGAGAGACTTAGGTGTCGTACAAAGCTTAAACTCTGTAACATCATCTGCGTATAGATACTCCCTCAGGCATTTGTCTATTAAAATGGTTCCGTGGCGATGGAAGTCATTTTTTGGTTCATGTCTGAGGGAGTGGCACTCGCCTGACAAGTCGTTGCAATCATCATCATCATCATGTGTGTATGTATGTATTTTTGCATGACGTGGTCTGTAGAGTCAAACCCAGCACGTAAATCTCTGAATGATTTTTTCGTTAACTGAAAAAAAGTTTATATAAATACTTTTATAAAAAGGAGTTTATATAAAATAATTTTATAAAAGAAACAGGAGTTTCTCTACAGTGCAATGGCGAATAAAATGTATTTTGGACTAAGTTACTGCATGGAGGCCTGTGAAGCATCCTCCCGAGTGATTTCACGCAGTCCGATGACAATAAAAAATATAGGAGTTTGAAATATTCGTTGATCATCATTCAATCCCGGCCAACGTCGGGTCTACCTGCTAGTACATACGAATAGGCCTCATTGTGTTTATTAATATCTTTAACTGACCACATTCAATCACAGAACAGGCATTATTGACCAAAATGGGTATGATAAAATCATCTCCCACCAATGGGGGCATGGTCCTGGGTAGGAGTGGGGCTGTGCCGGCTTACACCTTTAGATTTACACGTATAGAGTAACAAAATCTCGCAGACTGGTTAGTCTGGTGGGTGAGGTTTTGACAATTTATAATTCTCACTCTCAACAACGAGGTGGGGGCCCCAGAGGTGTCATTTATAACCGGAACCCTGCGCATGCTCAAATCGTTTAATGTAGCGCTACCGGTTACATTGTTCACATACAAACGGAGGTGGAGCAACATGGAGATTACTTATAATGGGGAATCCTAACTAGTGTTAATAAACATTCTCACTCCTACCCCCTCATGTTCGTTTGAGGTTTTGATGCCTTAAACGTTAGAAGCTTTCTATTTACAACCACATACCCTTTTTCATAACTTTTCACACTTTCATAAATCAGAAGCCATTTTTTTTTTAAGAATACTCGGCGGATGGTGGCGATCAGGCTTGTTTGTGTTGTGGGAGGTCAGGTTAGTGATCTTCTCGATATATGACCAAACAAATAGTCCAGCGGATTAAGGTCGGGTGGAATAGGATCCAGTAAGAGAAGGGCAAAGTCGTAGACCTTCTGAAACCAAACCTGGGTCCGTTTGAACTTGTGGACGGGTGCTGAATCCTGCCGCCACAGCCAGTGTCTGCCAGCGGCCACCTGCTTGCACCAGGTAATCACCACACTCTTCAGCACATCCAGGTGCACTTTGCTGTTGACTTTTAAGCTTACTTCGAA
>NC_136525.1:2190000-2222500 GCF_053919585.1 Euprymna scolopes
TCGTCATTCAACAATTGAAGGTAATGTGTTAATACTCTTAATATGAACTTTGTATAACGCCTTTCCCATAATGTGTTCCATCCTTCATCATAAATAATGATTCTTCCCCTCTGATGTACAGTAATATACATTTATTCAATAATGAATTCACATCACACTCACTGTTATAAATGTTTCCCTCTATATTGTCATCATTGTTATCGTGTTATGAGTCTCCCGCTAAACATATCTCCAATATGACCCCAGCTATACAACAAAATGCCAGTACTAAACATATGAAGTCCCCAAGAATCGCCACAGTCGTAATCGTGTGTCTAATCTATATAAATATCACTATCATTTTTGTTTTGAGTCCCCTTTATACATGTCTCCAATACGTACCAGCTACGCAACATGTATGTATGTATGTAGGCCGCTGGAAAAAATGGTGGGATCCGTCTATTGATCTAGTAGATATCTCACTGCTGATGCAATTCTCTATCTATATAAGAGCCAGGTACATCCAAGGATGGCGTACTCTTACCACATCTAGACAGGAGCTGCTAGAAAGGACTTGCCCCACCTTGATAGAGTTCAAAATAGACTTCGTAGCCTTGTGGGGGGATGTCCTTTTCTCTTCCCTGCAACCTCTTTCTCACAGAAGAGATGTTCCGAGTTTGTCTCTGCTTTATCGTTATTTTCATGGCAAGTGCTCGACTGAGCTCCAATCTATGGTTCCCCCTCGCCAAACTTTCACAAGAAACACCGTCTAGCAGAAAACACTATCAATAATTTACCCCACTCTTTATCTGTGCCTAAACCTAAATGTAGATTCCATGAACAAAACTTCTTTCTTAGAACTGCACGCCTGTGGAATTGTCTTCAGTTTTTCTGCTTTCCAGCTGACTACAATATGGTTGTCTTCAATTGTGCTCTAAGCAGAAACATTAATTTCGAACGCGCCCCTGTCATATCAAAGACCCTACTGTTGATTTTATATGCCGGGCTTTGAGAGTCCAACTTTTTACGTCTTCCGCCGACTGTGTCGAAATTTTAACTTTTACGTTCGTTGACGCCTGCGATTGGACCCCAATTTTTTTTACCATCAACTGAATTATTTCGTTTTTTTTTTATTTTCGTGACGAAAAAAGAGAGAGAGAGAGAGAGAGAGATGGAGAGAGAGAGAAAGAGGAAGTGGAGAGAGAGAGACCTGACAATATATTTTTTTGTTGTTTTTTTTTTTACAAGGTGGTCACCACTTATCAAGGTCCGGAAGCCACTCAGGGATAAGGGTTATTGCAAGTACAGTACGTTAGTGTGGAGATTTGATGAAGTGTTTACTTAAGGGGGCGGTTCATTAGAAATTTGTTAACGTTGGATTTGAAGACATCCAAGTTGTAGTCAGGTGGGAAGCAGGCAGACGGAACAGAGTTACACAGGCGTGCAGTTCTAAGAAAGAAGCTTTGTTCATGGAATCCACGTTTTGATTTAGGCACAGATATAGAGTGGGGGAAATTTTTCACAGTGGATTCAGCTAGACGGGTGTTTTTCGTGAAAGATTGGCGAGGTGGGGGGCCAGAGATTGGAGTTCAGACGAGCACCTGCCATGGAAATAACGATAAAACAAGGATAGGCTCGCAACGTCTCTGCTGTGAGAGAGCGGTTGCAGGGTAGAGAAAAGGGCACCCCCCACTAAGCCACGAAGTCTATTTTGTACTCTGTCAAGTCAGGATAGGCTGTTTTTGGCAGCTCCTGCCCAGATATGGCAACAGTATTCCATCTTTGGGCCTACTTGGCTTTGTAATTAAATTACAACAGATTGTTCTGAATTTACAACTTTTTCAGAATTCCATGTCAATCAGCATTGATCTAACCTTTTCGTCTCAATTGCCCTTGCTTTTTTTATTTATTTTTTTTTTTTTTGGCAACAAACTAACAATTTGAGTTACGGGAAAATTTGCTGTATTTCTCATGGTTTACACATATTTTCAACTTACCTGCCTCCCAAAAAGTCCAAGTGAACAGAACGCGTATGATCCCGTGCGAGAGAACGAGCAGCAACCGAAATATGGCTGCCAAGAGAAAATATTAACAGCAGCAGCCGTTAAAGCACGTATGCAAATTAACAAGTGTGTGCGAGCTTGCGTTACATAAAAAGGAGAAAAAAATACCCCACGTGACTGAGGAGAGATTCAAGTTGCGACCAGGCAAGATGGAAGTATGACAGTCGAGGGCGAGAAAGCGCTGGTAGGACCAGCTTGAGGTGGCGGCGACTGAGACTTTTAAAAGCACCTGTCTGTGCAAAGAGACTTTGGAAATGTAATGACATGCGTTGTTTTAGAGGAAGCACGAACAAATGCGTTTCATTTTGGCTTAAAAAAAAAATTGTGAATCGTATTTTTTCCCCTGTTTTATTCGTTTGTTCCTTTGCGACGGCACCAGACAACGTGTGGGTTCGAGATGTTTGAAGTGTAACGACACAGATAATTAATGACGGTTACGTTACACAAGAACATGCAGGCAATAGGCTGTTAAATGTGGGCAGCTCAAGAGCTCCCCCGGAAAGGGCCCTTCACCGTTGTGCCACAATCTCAACTATATATATATTTATAATAGATATACATGATAAATATACATCATGATCACATTGACACGCCGAAGTTAAGCAACGTTGTGCGTTGTCAGTATAAAAATGGGTGACCATTTGAGAATTCTACGTGGTCTATGTATCCCACGCTTATCTCAGCATTATTTCTAATGAGTCTGGGGTCTGCACTTGCCACTGGGCCAAAGCAGTGCCCATATAAGGGAAGGTGTGGTTGTAATTGCGCAACCCTTGCCTCACAATTACGCGCTGCTATCCTTAAAAGAGATGTTCTCTTGAGCCCGATCAGAGGCACAGCATACACAATGGAATGGCACGCTGTCACGAGATGGGCTATAATGACGTGTCTACATAACAGCTAAAATGAATAGTAGAGAAAGGTGGAATTAATTTTATATGTTCAGCGGATCAGTCCACGCATCTTAAAAGCTCATTCTCAAAATAGATTTTATTTTGGGAAAGAAGGCATAATGTAATTGACTATATATATATATATATATATATATATATATATATATATATATATATATATATGTGTGTGTGTGTGTGTGTGTGTGTGTGTGTGTGCGTGCGCGCGCGTGTGTGCATGTATGCATATATATATTATAATATATATTATATATTTATATGTATATATATATTAAACATATGTATATATATACATATATATATGTATATATATATGTATATGGATGTATATATATGTATATATACATATATATACATATATACATATATATGCATATATATAATATATATATATTATATATATACATGCATGCATACACATATATAGTCATTTACATATATATTATAGTAATTTACACACACACACATATATATGTATGTGTGCGTGTATGCCTGTATGTATATACATTGTAATATATATTATATATTATATATATGTATATATATATACATGTATATACATACGTATGTATGCATATATATATATAATATATATATAATATATATGCATACATGCATACACACACATATATATAGTCATTTACACACACACACACATACACACACACACACACACACACACACACATATATATATATATATATATATATATATATATATATATATATATATATAATTTCACTTCTTTTTTTCTCTCCACGCGGGAATATGATTGTTAATAACGTTAATTGTTAAAGTGAGCTGCCTTTGAAATGAAGAAAACGCCTTTCTTAGCCCGCAAAACAAAGGAAAGCCATTCTTTGTATAATTGTCAATGAATGCGTTTTGTTTCGGCAATAATTTAATGAGCAACGTGCATTTCGCTATTACGAAATTAGCAAAGGTAAAGTAAAGTTGTTGAACATAATCATTTATTATTATTATTATTATTATTATTATTATTATTATTATTATTATTATTATTATTATTATTATTATTGCAGTAGATCCTCGGGATACGGTGGCCCTAGGATACAGTTTTTTTTTTTTTTTAGGTTACGATGTAGAATACCGCGTTTTTCAGGTCCCTGGTTACGGTATTTACCTCGGCTTACGATGTTATTTATAATTTATAATGTTATTTGATTTTATATATGTGTATTATATACTGTATTGTATTTTGTTATTAATTTTTTATGCCGTATTCCGGTTTTTTTTTTGCGTTATTATTATTATTATTATTATTATTATTATTATCATTATCATTATCATTATTATTATTATTATTATTATTATAAGAAGGAAATTTTAGAATGGTCTGAGAAGGATTTGCGTGCCGTAGATATCAAAACAAGAAAATTTTTGCAATGTTTGGTATATTTCACATTCGAAGTAGCGTAGCAAGGTTGTATCAAAGGTGGAAAGACGGTGGGAGAGGATTGAAAAGTGTAAAAAATTGTGTTAGAACCGAGAAGATTTCATTGAAGGAGCATGTGCTTAGAAGTGAGGAGTGGATACTTAAGGTTGTGGCCAATGAAGTGGAGGTATGTGAGACCAAGGCTGATTATGTGAAACGTATGGATAGAGAAAGGGCAGGGGAACTGGCTTGGAAGAAAATGCATGGAAGGTTCTTCCATGATATATAGCAGCAGTAGGTCATGAAAGGTCATGGCAATGGCTTAGAGCTGGGTATCTGGCTAAGAGTACTGAAGCTTTTGTTTGTGCAGCACAAGAGCAGGCATTAGGAACACGACTGGTTTGGAGCCGGATTTGAGGGAAATCCTCTAGAAATAATTCCCATCTCTTTTCAGGAAGACGTTGATAAACGAAATCAGAATTATTATTTCTTCTATTATAATTATCATTATTATTATTTTTCTGATGGTATTATTATTATCATTATTATTATTATTATTATTATTATTCAAAAGAGAGTCGCAAACCTGATAGGCCCTGAACTGGCATCTAAGCTTCAGCCTCTGTCCCATCGACGAAATGTTGCATCCCTCTGCCTTTTCTACAAGTATTTTAGCGGTGAATGCTCTGACGAACTGCAATCACTTGTGCCCCCACGACATGTGCACCCTCGACAAACCCGACAGGCTGCTAAATCCCACCCCCACACTGTAGAGATCCCTAGATGTAAAAGATATTTTTACTCCAATAGTTTCTTCCCCATAACCGCTAGACTCTGGAATTCCATTCCAGGTCCCTGCTTCCCCAACAGTACTGACATGCAGAAGTTCAAGTGTAACGTGAACCGACACCTTGCTGCCCAAATCCCTACATAGTACCCCAGTAGTTGTTGCCCCTGATAGTAGCCCCCTACACCAAAGTGGCAATTTGCCTTGTTTGGGGTGAAAATGTAAAAAAAAAAAATTATTATTATAGATTCTTGGTTACGGTATTTGCTTACGCTGTTATTTATAATGATATTTGATTATATACATGAATATTATGTACTGTATTGTATTTTGTCACTGATTTTGAATGTCGTATCCTGGTGTTCTTCAGCATTATCATTATTATTATTATTATTATTATTATTATTATTATTATTTTATAATTATTTTTATTTCTTCTATTATAATTATCATTATTATTATTTCTCTGATGTAATTATTATAATTATTATTATTATTATTATTATTATTATCATTATTATTATTTCTTCTGTCATCATAATTATTTTTATTATTATCATTATTATCGCTGTCATTATTTTTTGATTATTATTGTTATTGTTTTTGTTAATTTCATTATTATTATTATTATTATCATTATTATTTATATTATTATCAATATTATTATTACCATCATTATTATTATTATCATCATTATTATTGTTATCATTATTATTATTATTATTATTATTATTATTATTACTATTATTATTTTTATTATTATTATTATTATTTTATTATTATTATTATTATTATTATTTTATTATTATTATTGGCTCACATGGAGCTTTCACACAAGTCAACAAACGATCTGATTGGAAACCTGTGGTGCTCTCTGGAAGCTGAGTGATAACAAGTCTCCCCAGACGTCCAGCTCTCCCCACCTCCTTCGATAGCATTTGCAAATGAATTTGCATCATCGCAACAGCCGCTTACCATTGATTTCTCGCTGATAGTGGCCATTGGTTTATACTGGAATTTGAGTGCCACTCAGCCTCCCCAAGGTACCAGTTCTCTTTGCGCTTGTCCAGCCGAGGTCTGGTTGGCGCTCGCTCCTCGGGTTTTCACTCCTTATTGACCCTTTTCGGCCCTTTGGTATCATCTCTTTGGGGGGGGGGCGGTATATATGTAGTTTCGGTGTTCTTTACTTCCTGTAACACTCATTCGTTACATTGTCTTGTATTATTTTCTGCATTCAAGGGTTTTCCTTAATATTTCAGTCGTTTTCATTATTTTTAGTCGTTGTACTTTTGCAGTTATTCCTCTGATTCCAATTTCTTACATTTTTTTTTTTTGCCAAGTTTTTGTGCTCCTACTATTATCGGTACTATTTTGATTTTCTTCATCATCCAAATCCCTTTTAACTCTCTGACTAGCTCTGTGTATTTGCTTCGTTTCTCCTTTTCTTTCATATTCACCTTGTGATCAGCTGGAACTGCAAAGTCTACGACTTGACAGGATTTTTCTTTCTTGTTACTTATTACGACATCTGATTTTCTTGCTTGGCTGGGTTTGTCCATCTGTATGTCCATGTCCCATAGGATTTTGTGGTTCTCGTTTTCGAGTGCTGTTGCGGGTTTATGCTTGTACCATTTGTCTGTACGCTCAAAATGCAGTCGTACTACTCTCCCCACTCCGTCATATCTGTTTTTGTATTCCTTTTGGGCAAGTTTACTGCGTTTACTTTCTATATGGTTTATCGTTTCGTCTCTTTGCATTTGCTGTTTTCTTGTGTTTTATCGATCCTTGCTTTGATATGGTTGGTTCGTATCGAGTTATCTTGTTCTGCAGTTATTAGAGATTCAGTTTCTCGATTTATATGTCCTTTTCGCATCCATATCCATGTGTTTTCGTTATTCTAATCTTTTGTCATTCTTATGAATCTTCCGTGGAGTTGTTTCTCTTCCCTTTTCTCGTTTTGTCGTTTGTCTCTCTGTTTTCTGTTTTTTTTTGTTTTGTTTTTTTCAGTGTCTCTCACTGCCATAATTATTCTTTAAGTGTTTTGCATTATGTATTTTTCTGGCTTTTGTCGTGTCCTTCACACAGTCTTCTATAGAGATCAGTCCTCTTCCGCCGTCTTTCCTTTTCACGTAGAGTCTGCCAATATCGTCCTTTGGGTGTAGTGCATTATGCATTGTCATGAGATTCCTGGTTTTCTGGTCGAGTTGTCTCTGTTCTTCTTTTGTTCACCCTATAAACGGTCCAGAGTATCTTACTAGTGATACTGCCCATGTATTAATACCTTTATTAGGTTTCTGCTATATAATTTAGTTTCCAGGAGTTTTCTTGTTCTCCTGAGGTATTCCTTTCCAATTTTCTCTTTCATTTCTGTTGCTTTGATGGTGTCCGCTTCCAGAATTCCCAAGTATTTATAGTCGTCTTGTTTCCCTATTGCCCGCATTTCTGTCTGGTTGGGTAGTTCCATGCCTTCTGTCGTTTCCAGTTTTCCCTTTCTTATAACTAATTGCGTGCACTTTTCCATTCCAAATTCCATTATGATATCTTGGCTGAAGATCCTGATAGTGTTAATTAGTGTCTCTAGCTCCTTTTCGGTCCTTGCAAAACGTTTCAGTATTATTATTATTATTAGTAGTAGTAGTAGTAGTAGTAGTATTCGTTAACTTCACAATGTGGTAATTCTTTACACCAGACGATTCTAATATTTTTTTCCGATTCCGATACAATTACCGATTCCGATTCTTTACAAATCTCTAAATCTTGGGTTGTCATGCAGATTACCGTCAAGTCACGTGTTCATGATGAAGATATATTTCTCAAGCGTAAAAGAAAAATACACTTGTGGAAGATGTTATCTGCATTTTATGTTTTATTTATAGTTTGAAAATGAAAAAAATATTTACAACTAAAAGAATCGTTTTTGGTATCAGAATATGGATAGATGTTTTCCGATTCCGATATCGATTCCTATATCCCCTTGAATATTCCGATGATTCGTCCCGATACTAGTTTACATATTCGTATATTTTGGCAGCAAGTCATTATCCAAGAACTTCTGCTTTAACACGACAGGGTCATTCTTTTGTCCAATTTTCTGGATATCTAGGTCATGTATATATATATATATATATATATATATATATATATATATATATATATATATATATGTGTGTGTGTGTGTGTGTGTGTGTGTGTGTGTCTGGGTGTGTATAGTGTATATATGTGTGTGTATAGTATATATATATATATATATATATAGATGTGTGTGTGTGCGTGCGTGCGTGCGTGCGCACCGGTTATTATTCCTCAAAATGTTGCTGAAATCATATCTCTGCCAGGTCAGTGGTTTTTCATTGAAACAATTTTAGTCAATTCTACTTATATTGATATTGTATCTCATTTTTAACTATTTTTTGCGATTTATCTATTTATTTATTCATTTATTTATTCTCTTATCAACAATTACCTTTTATATTTATAAATTGCTTATATATATATATCTATTATATAAATCTCACCTGTCTGTTTAAATGTATGTATGTATGTATGTATGTATGTATGTATGTATGTATGTATCGTTTCTATGTATGTATGTGGTAGTCAAGGTCTGGTCTGGACGTTAAAGGCACAGATATCTTAGCGTCATTCTGTGCTTCTCCCAGACAAATCAACCCCACGTGCACGTCGTGACCACTGCCACGCAGTGGGGCTCTGATGAACGGCGAGTGTCCTGCGCTGTATAACTGAACCTCCACTGCCTTGCGGGCCAATATTCTTTTAACCAAAGGTTAAGGTTGGGTAACTCTGACAAAAACCTCCAGAGGAGCTTAGGTCCTGTAAGCTGCGACATATATGACCCACCGGCGTGTGGAATATGCTCTGGTGCCTAGCAACATCAGTTCAAGCCATGGATCAAATGGTGTGATGGGTAGAGAGGGATCCGTAAGCCGTGGTGAAGGCAACCTTTTTAGGAGAATGAAACCCCTGATATAAAACCTGCGGCGACTGTTGCTTCCAATGATGTTGACTTGCTCTTCGTTTTGGTTCAATGTGGCAGTTGTTTAGAGAGTGGGATTGTCTCAGTGCAAAGTCTTTCCTTACCATAAAAAGCTTCAAGCACAGGCATTACTTGATATGCAATGGAATACACATTTTACCATGAGTGTGTATCTCGATAACAAAAAGGCTGGCTGTGGCCTAAAACGGCAAACAGACACTGAATGAGAACTGATGGGGATATGGGCGTCAATGGAAATAAAGGCTCTGGAACATCCAAGGTCTGGACCGGCGGGTGTTCAGCGCACCACAGCCTGGACCCGATCATCAGCAGATGTGCAGGACTGTAGAAGGTTCATAGAAGTGACCGTCTGGCACGTGCTGCTAGTGGCGCTCATGTCTGCCTCATTTGAGCCAGAGATGTATTAAGTTATGGCAACACTCGAGAACGAGTTTGCTGCCATCATGTATGTATGTATGTATGTATGTATGTATGTCAGGTCATGTCATATGCTACTGGTACCATGTAACCCAGTACTACCTGCCTCATGGTCGGGTCACCGGCGACTAAACTGGTACCCCCACCAAACTTGTTTGGTGAGGAGGGTGGCCAGTCTCCCTGAAGGATTAAAAACAAGACCTTCCAAAGGGCGAATGAACCCTTTTTTTTTTCGGGTCAACGGCCAACTATCACCGTGTGTATTTGTGTGTATGTATGTGTGTGTTGGGGTGGAGAGGGCTCCCGTAAGCCGTGGTGAAGGCAACCTTTCTAGGAGAAGCCAGTGCCCGCATTAAGCTGGTCTGCAGTTTAATTTGTTGCTGGCTATCTTGCTCTTGCTTGTTGCTGGATCTCAACATTTTGAACCGAGAGAGAGACTTAGCTGTCCTACAAAGCTAAGACTCTGTAACATCATCTACTCCCTCAGGCATTTGTCTATTAAAATAGTCCCGTGGCGATGGAAGTCATTTTTGGACTCATGAACTTTTAAGTGTCTGAGGGAGTGGCACTCGTCTGACAAGACGTTGCAATCATCATCATGTATGTATGTATGCCTAAAACTTTCGACAGAGGCGAAAGGTTTTCACGAGATCGGTATCCTTTTGAAGCTTAGCCCTGAATATGCCTCCGCTGTTTAGAACAAGCAGTTAGCCAAATTCTGAGTGGTCAAAATTTATTATTGGGTCATGGGTTAGATGTTATGAGGTTTATCGGATAAAGAAAAACAAAATGGTGGAACAAAGACACGTGTCTGTAAATTAGTAAAAATTTGATCAAAAAGATAACCAGATTATTATTATTATTATTACTTTTTTTTTTTTTTACTCATACTGAATGGCACTTGTAAAAAACACCCTTGGTTATGCTAATGAACTTTGGCCCCCTCCCACCTGAGTGGTGCTGAAAGGTAGAGACCCAGTGGAGTGTGAAGGCAATGAACCCTCCTTTCGGGAGTCGCAGTCTAAGATGCACATTAAAAAATTTAGAGGCTGAGAATTTCAAAAAAATGCCTGAGATTGGTTTTCTGAGATTTGTGAAAAGGAATTCTGGGAATTGGTGGCGGGGTTAATCCCTACTAATTCTCAATATAATGAAAGGCAAAAAATGCCTCGACGACACACTCTGCAAACTGCCTGGAGTTTTCACACCAGTCAGAAATAAAACCCCTGACGTTAGACACACTCTTCTAGTTGCCTAGGGCTTTCACACTAGTCCAAAAAGAAACCCTTAGCTTAAGACATACTCTGCCAATGCCTGAGATTTTCACAGAGAGAAACCCCTGACTCAAGTTTCACTTTATTCTAGGCATCGGAATCTACACTGTGAAGAGACAAGTAATGGAAGACGCCAGTCCTCAAGGCATTTGTATTTTTAGTCACAATTTATGAACGACCAGTCTTGTAACTTTCAATAAATAATTATTTTTTATTTATAAAAAAAAATGGCCACTGGTTTTCTTCATTTGTTGATTTCTTCTCGAATTGAAGCTGTCGAAAACCTTAAATTATAAAAATTAAAGATTTTTTATTTTATCTTTGAACTTAAAAATAAATTAAATCTTGGAGAGAAAAAATTTAATATTACACACACACACACACACACACACACACACACACACACACACACACATATATATATATATATATATATATATATATATATATATAATTTAAAGGAGATTAGAATAATAGTCTAAAGAGCTAAGTGTATTTTAATGTAATAGTGAAATTACTAGTTTAATTAAAATACAGGAAATGCTCGTTGTAATTTAGATATATAATAAGCTCGATAGTTAAATGTCCTAGAGCTAATTCAATATTAAGTAATGTGATTTATAATTTAAAAGTTTTAAATTTTTTTTAAATTTAACAATCAAAATTTAATTAAATTAAAAATCAGTTTCATCAGAAGGAACAACAACAAAGTCAATTATCTGTACGATCGTTTCGGAAATCCGTGCTTTTTATTTGTGGTATACATGAAGTCACGTAGAATAATTATTTTTTTGGTAAGCACGGTCTCCTCATCAGCAAATTTAGGAGGATTTCTATTGAATTGAAAAGACACCAAAACAAATTCAATAAAATAAAAAGCTATAGCAAACATCTAAATGACTACTTTAAATACAGTTCCTGATTTCAAAAAAAGAAAAACCAAAAGATTCATCTGCCTTACTTTTAATGCTAGGTTTATTTTTGGTGTCTTTTCAATTCAATAGAAATCCTCCTAAATTTGCTGATGAGGAGACCGTGCTTACCAAAAAAACTATGTATAATTATTCTACGTGACTTCATGTATACCACAAATAAAAAGCACGGATTTCAGAAACGATCGTACAGATAATTGACTTTGTTGTTGTTCCTTCTTATGAAACTGATTTTTAATTTAATTAAATTTTGATTGTTAAATTTAAAAAAAATTTAAAACTTTTAAATTATAAATCACATTACTTAATATATATATATATACATATACATATATATATGCATATGTATGTATATATATATGTGTGTGTGTGTGTGTGTGTGTGTGTGTATTCGGTTTTCGGTCAGAAATTTGGCTGTAAAGAGGTCAAAGTTCAACGATTTCAACTCCTCTGCCAATTTTTGGTCTAAACACTTGAAATGTAGGTTACTTGGACATGGATCAAACCTTTTAATTTCATTTGAGCCCAAAACAATAAATGTTAAGGGGTCAAAATTGGGGTCAAGGTTTTGAAAAAGTTGACCACTGCAGTCTCTACGAAATTACTCAGCCAATTTATAATTTAAACATTTGAAATTTTACATAAAGTGTATTCAGACATAGGGCAAGCTTTTGAATCGGTTTTTGGCAGAAAAGTTCGAAGTCATGAGGTCAAAGTTCTAAAGATTTGATCTTTGCGACCTCTAGCAAACTATTCGGCCAATTTGGGATCTAAATATTTTAATTTTTATATAGGGTATTCAGACATGCAGCAGAGTCTAAAATAAGTTTTTGAGCGAGAATTTGGGTGCCAACAGGTTAGAGTTGAAAGAATATACCTTTACATACTCTACCAAACTCCTCCGTCAATTTTGGGTCTAAACACTTGAAAATTTAGACATGAGTCAAACTTTTTAATATATATACATGTATATATATACATATATATATATATACGTATATATATATGTGTATATATATACATATATATGTATATATATATACATATATATATATATATATATATATATATATATATATAAACACACACACATATGCACATAAAGTTATAAACAGGACATAGGGCCCGAGCAAAGCCGGGCTGAACTGCTCATATATATATATATATATATATATATATATATATATATATATATATATATATATATATATATATATATATATAAGAACAAAGAATTAATAAAACATGCAAAGAACACTTTAAGAAGAGTTAAAAAAATTAAATTTTAAAAAAGGAAACACAAATTAAGTGGATTGTTCTTAATCCGCAGAGAAAATTGATAAAATATGTAGATAATCACTTTAGCAAGAGTTGAAGGATATTTTATTTTTAAAAAAGGAAACACTAAATAAGTGGATAGTCCTTAATCCGCGGAGTTTCGAAAGAAATACTTTCTTTCTCATCAGAGGGAGGAATTAGCAAAATGTGGAATCGGATTTTGCTTGCAAAGTATTTAATGAAACTACAAGTAAGCAATAGAGCTTAATTGGTAAAAGTTAAAAATAGTGAAGCAGAGGGAAAGGGGAAAAAAGAAAAATGATTTCACGTTAATGGACGGTCGAGTGAAGAGTAGAATATCCAAAAACCGTAAAATCCAAGAAAAGTTGGTTAAAATCCGGTATCCACAAGTAAAAAGAATCGCGTTACTGGAAGATATTTCGATGTAAACCAAAAGGCAGGATTCCATTAAATAATTCACAAATGGGTACAAAGGGGAAAAAAGAAAAAAAGAGTTCAAAATATTATTTAAAAAAAAAAAAACAGATAAATTGTGCGTAGAACGAAAAAACGGAGATACTTTCTAAATATAGTACTAGATTAACATTTTCTTGAGGTAAAGTAATTAATGAAGTTTAACGAGGTTAATACAAATGTTTCTAGGGATGCGACTGGATTACGGATATATATATATATATATATATATATATATATATATATATATATATATATATATATATATATTCATCCACATACACTACTGTTTCGCAACTCATCAATGCAGCAAAAACAAGCAACTACCTCAAGCCAGGATCGAAACCCGACCACCCAAATGACAGTCGGAGCTTCAAATCGTTGCGCTATTCGACTGTTGCTCTGCGGGCAGTGAATTAACAATGTGTTGACATTGTCAAAATACCTAAGCTCAATCTGTTTACACAAACAGCATCGCTTAATACGGTAATAGTATTAATATATGGTTTACTAATGGAAAAAAATGTACTCAAAATGAATATAAATACTATAGCAAGCCCCACTCTCCCCAATGGTTTACCTCTACTTGCGCAACTGCCATTGCTCAAAGGCAGCATGCATGCCGCAGATTTAACCGATATTAGTCCAGTTCAAACAGACATAAGTATATAGAAGCTAGAAATAATGTTAAGAAAGAAATAGCGACAGCTAAGAAAGAATTTACTGAAACCACTAAAAAATGCATCGAAGCACAAAAATTAGGAACACGTGACTTCTGGAAAAGCTACAACAGTGTAGTAAATAATGAGCAATCAACAATTCCTCCACTAACCAACAATCACGAGTTTGTTTGCTCAGCAACCGACAAGGCTAATATGCTTGCCAGCCGGTTTGCCTCAAGCTCCACAGTGGACCCTTCAAACCAACCTCTACCTGACATTCCTTTGCGGACAGACGCCACGCTAGACGATCTAAAAATCACCCCTGCTCTGGTACATGCTATCATAAAAAACCTTGACACTTCAAAAGCATGTGGACCCGATCTCATCCCAGTTGTGCTATTAAAAAAGTGCTCAGTCGAAGTAGCTCCAGTTCTCTCCAAAGTCTACAACAAATGCCTTAATGAATCTTGCTTTCCGGGCTGTTGGAAAACTGCTTCTGTTGTACCAGTATTCAAGAATTCTGGCGAAAAAAACGAACCATCAAATTATCGCCCCATTAGCCTTCTCCCACTTTTCGCCAAAATATTTGAGACCATAATTAACTATGCTCTAGTCCGTCACCTTACAGATGCTAAACTTCTGACTGACAAACAATATGGATTTAGACAAGCCCATTCCACAGCAGACATCCTCACTGTAATCTCTGAACGTATATACCATTCACTGGACAAAGCGGGGAGGGCAGACCGGTAGCTCTAGATATATCTAAGGCTTTTGACAGGGTATGGCATGAGGGTCTCCTCAGGAAAATTAGATCATACGGTATCACTGGTAGAATACTTAACATAATTAAATCCTTCTTAGATAAGAGAAAAATCCAGGTTGTCCTCGACGGTCGTACATCTAAACAGTGTGATATAAATGCGGGAGTGTCTCAGGGGTCTATCCTTGGATCTTTATTGTTCCTAATATTTATTAATGACCTCCCCGACAAAACTGCCTCTGAGATGGGTATATATGCTGATGACACCACACTCTATAGCAGGCACGACAGGAAAACAAATGAACATATAACTAAAGAAATGACAAAAACACTAGAAGATGACCTCCAATCTGTAGTGGAATGGGACAAAAATGGATGGTCACATTCAATGCTGCCAAGACTAAACTGGTTTCCTTCAATAATTACAAGACACCTTCTCTGCCAACTATAGCAATGGCCAGTGACTCCCTATCTGAGATTACATCTTTCAAACTGCTTGGCCTAACGTTCACAGGAAACATGAGTTGGAACAATTATATTGAAAACATTCTCAGGACCGCTGCGAAGAAGGTAGGCTCTCTCTACCGTGCTAGAAAACTATTGACACCTGAAAGTATCCTGTACCTCTATAAGGCCACCATTCGCCCATGTATGGAGTATTGTTGTCACATTTGGGCTGGTGCATCTGCTGCTAGTCTCTCGCTCCTAGACAAGGTTCAAAAGAGAGTCGCCAATCTGATAGGCCCTGAACTGTCATCTAAGCTTCAGCCTCTGTCCCATCGACGAAACGTTGCATCCCTCTGCCTGTTCTACAAGTATTTTAATGGTGAATGCTCTGACGAACTGCAGACACTTGTGCCCCCACGACGTAGACACCCTCGACAAACCCGACAGGCAGCTAAATCCCACCCCCACACAGTAGAGGTCCCGAGATGTAAAAGATCTTTCTACTCCAGTAGTTTCTTCCCCAGAACCGCTAGACTCTGGAATTCCTTTCCAGGACCCTGCTTCCTCAACTGACATGCAGAAGTTCAAGTGTAACATGAACCGACATCTTGCTGCCCAAATCCCAACATAGGGCCACAGTAGCTGCTGCCCCTGATAGTTGCCCCCTACACCACAGTGGCAATGTGCCTTGTTTGGGGTGAAAATGTAAAAAAAAAAAACTATATATATATATATATATATATATATATATATATATATATATATATATATATATAATCCAAGGTAGTATCGGTCGAAAATTATATCCTTGTAAAAAATGTGTTTGGTTTTTTTCTTAATATTTTTTTGTGAATATATATATATATATATAAATATAAATATACATATATATATATACATACATATATATACATATATATATACATATATATATACATATACATATACACACACATATATATATATATATATATATATATATATATATATACATATATATAGTAATTTATAAAATATATATGGCGATTAAACTACACTGAATATTCTGCGTTTCATCCACTATAGGATTCGTCAGGCTTATGCGCGAATTCTGTGGTTGCTTCTTGTTTTTATATATGTTAAGGATTTTTAGTTCCTATGGTTTTATATATATATATATATATATATATATATATATATATATATATAAGTAATATTTAATTTACTAATGGAAAAATATAAACTCAAAATGAATATAAATACTATATAAATATGTACAAACCAGAGTTAAAAGCTGAATAAATCCAAAAAGGAGATACTGCTTAAATATAATATAAACTAAAAATATTGAAAATGTATTACAATTTAAAAAAAACAACTTTTAAACCTGTAAATAAGATATACAAATTTTATTCAAAGTAAAAATAAACAAATATTTCGGTAATATCCACTGAGAGCGTATGGTGGTTATATGAGAAAATAAAGCTGTGTACGCATTATAAATGTTCCTTTTCTGTGCCTTATGTTATACATTAGTAAATTAGGGGTCATTTCGAGTTAAAAGTTTATTTACTGCAACCATCTGGACTAGAAAGTCGAAATGACCCCTAATGTACTAATGTATAACATAAGACACAGAAAAGAAACATTTATAATGCGTACAAAACTTTGTTTTCTCATACAACCACCATACGCTCTCAAGTGATATTACCAATATTTCTCATATGTTATATCTTCTCTTCTTTCAGAAATAAGGTAATGAGATTATGATAATAAATCCAGTATCAAATAATCCTTATACACTGTGAAATTTACAAAAGAGGGGAGATAGAGCATATATCTACCTGCACGTCACTAAGAGAAAACGAATAAAGTACATTTATAAGCTTTTATACTTTTCGTATTCTTTTTTTATAGTTTCATATATATATATATATATATATATATATATATATATATATTATACATACACACACACGTATATGTATGTGTAAGTATAAGTGTGTATGTATTTGTATATGTGGATGTATATGTATGAATGTGGGTATGTATATGTATGTTTGTGTATTATGCATTGTGTATGTACATGGGTATATATGAGCGTATGCTTATAGACATGTATGTATGTATGTATATATGCATATATACATTTATATGTATGTATACCAATGACCGTCTTGTTTATGTTTGCATGTGTGTGTGCATGTATATGTATGTGTGCGTATTGTGTATTGTGTATGTACGCATGTATATGTGTGTGTGAGTGTATATATATGTATGTATAACAATGACCGTCTTTAGTGTCATGTCTGCTTGAGCATGTGAATTCGCTGGCAGGACTATATGTCATTTTTCGGGCTCATGAACTTTCAGTGTCTGAGGGAGTGGCACTCGTCTGACAAGACGTTGCAATCATCATATATATATAGTAGAAATGGTAATTAATAAAAACTGAAGAACGTACTCAATACTGTTGTAGAGCAAATATGCGTTTTTTTTATTACCGTATCTTTCTGTTAAGTTACATTATTGTTTCAGCTACCCGGCCGTTTTTTTGGTCGTCTGTAGCTTCCTCAGACTTTTACAGAAATGTTCGTTATGATGGGATGAAAGAGTGAATGATGTCAGGGGAGGGGTGCGAGAAGAGCGGAAAAAAGAGGAAGGGAACAAGGGGGAAAGGTGGGAGGGTTTTTTTCGTATGTCGGTAATGTTTTAGTTTTGGAGTTTAAGGGCCTTGTGGGGGGAGGGTCCGGGAAGTTCATTTCTGGTGTGGCTGAGGGCATAGGGATACATGGAGGGGGAAGGGGGATATGTGGGGGTAGGAGGGGGGTTACTTTAAAATTCGAGTCTTAATGTTAAAGTTTTTGGCGTCTCGTTGGTGAGATGATTTCTTGATAAGTTGGGTGTTCATTTAGGTTCGGAGGCGGGGGGCTATGATTCGGTTTATTTATTTGGTTTTTATTTGTTGTTAATTGTTTGGAGAGGGTTAGTACATAGTACTGTTTCGTTGTATCACAACTCATCAGTGCGGCTAGACATACACCTCTCGTCAGACGTGAATCAAACCTACAGCCGTTGTTTCGTTGTATCACAACTCATCATGGCGGTTAGACATACACCTCTTGTCAGCCGTGGATCAAACCTACAACCGTTGCATTGACGGTCGGCAGCTCTCACCATCGGACCACGAATCAGGGCCGTAAATATTTCTCCTCGGGTGTTTATTAAATCCACATCCGCCCGTCCCAACAGTTCTTTAACAATCAGCCTTTTTACAAACAAATTAATAGTGGGCTTCGCTTAATAGATTAAATACGCGTCGGGTGAAAATATATTTACAAAGTGCTCAACCCATATATATATATATATATATATATATATATATATATATATATATATGTATAAATATACATATATATATATATATATATATATATATACTTTACTCTTTGTCTTGCATACAATAAAATTTCTATATTTGAAATTTAACTTTTTCAAATCACAAATTTTATATTCCTAAATTATGATTTATTTGCTCTATCTAGAATATTTAGCAATTTTATTTAGCTTACATCCAATAATATTTTGTAAGACCGATAATCACTGGATTTGCACACCAGTATATTTATTGTATTTCATTATTCTGAATTATATATATATATATATATATATATATATATATATATATATATATATATATATATATACTGTATTAACAAAACCAAGACTTCAAAAAAGGAATTGATAGCAACAAAAAGTTTATTTCATTGTAAGTTACAATTGTTTCATGAACGATTGGACAATTTCCAGCATATGGCGTTTGAATATTTTCACATAACCAGTCTTTCTTCAGACTTCTTGACTAAAAAAACACTGAAAATATGATGAACAGTGGAATATTCTGTGTAGCTTAATCGCCATATATATTTTATAACTTATATATTATATATATATAACTACTTCATTCACTCACATAAAATTAATATACGAAAGTATAAATTTATGCGTAAACTTTAAGTATTTACTTCAAAAGTGTTCAATACGTTGGTAGAGCTAGTAAGTAAGTTATAAAATATATATGGCGATTAAGCTACACTGAATATTCCGCGTTTCATCCACTCTAGGACTCTTCAGGCTTATGCGCATAAGCCTCAAGAGTCCTAGATTGGATGAAACGCGGAATATTCAGTGTAGCTTAATCGCCATGTATATTTTATAACTTACTATATATATATATATATATATATATATATATATATATATATAACTACTTAATTAATTCACATAAAATTAATATACGAAAGTATAGATTTATCCGTAAACTTTAAGTATTTACTTCAAAAGTGCTCAATACGTAGGTAAAGCTAGTTAGTAAGTTATAAAATATATATGGCGATTAAGCTACACTGAATATTCTGCGTTTCATCCAATCTAGGACTCTTCAGGCTTATGCGCATATATATTTTATAACTTACTATATATATATATATATATATATATATATATATATATATATATATAACTACTTAATTAATTCACATAAAATTAATATACGAAAGTATAGATTTATTCGTAAACTTTAAGTATGTACTTCAAAAGTGCTCAATATATAGGTAAAACTAGTTAGTAAGTTATAAAATGTATATGGCGATTAAGCTACACTGTGTAGCTTAATCGCCATATACATTTTATAACGATTTGGAATTCATTCCATTTGCGCTTTTTCCAAGGAACTCTGCCTTTTGGATTATTTTGGACCATTTGGAATTTACTTATTGGATTGGAAATTTTAAATTCGATCGTTTTGGATTTTACCATTTTTGGATTTTACCATTTTGGGATTTTACCATTTTGGGATTTTTACCCTTCACCGGATTATCCATTCATGTGAAATCTTTTTATTTCTATTTTTCTTTTGCCTCCTGTTCCCCTTACCTCACCTTTTTTTTTTTTTAACCAAGTAAGATCTGTGACTTACTTGTAGTTTCATTAAATACTTTTATATGCAAAATCCGATTCTGCATTTTGCTAATTCCTGCCCTCTGATGAGAAGGAGAGTATTTCTTCGAAACTCCGTGGATTAAGGACTATCCACTTATCTTGTGCTTTCTTTTTTTTAAATTAAATATGTTTTTAACTCTTTTTCAAGATGTCTTTTAACATGTTTTATTACTCATTTGTTCATATATATATATATATATATATATATATATATATGGAAAAATTCAGTAACTCACTTTATAGAATAGAAATAGATATATAAGTGTGTGCATAAAGGTGGATATAATCCAAGACGGTGAGAAATATCAAGGTAGTATAGGAGGTTGTCTCAACCTGGACAAATCAGTGGAATCGGAAATAATCAATCGATTTGTATGGAGATTTCCGATGGAGAATAAAAGATGCCCAACGAACGAAAAAAACATACGAGTGCGAAATACATTATATGTAGATTGGGTTTTGAAAACACAAAGGCGACGTAGAAAGTAAAAAGAATGAGGAAAGTAAGAAAAAAAAACACATAAAAAAAAGAGGGAAAGAATAATGAAAACCAACAGAGATGTAGACCGAACATACTTTTCTTCTCAAACTTATCCGAAAATGTTACAGAAAGCTCTACCTCTGCCTCTCTCTCTCTCTCTCTCTTTCTCTCTCTCTCTCTCTTTCTCTAAAAGAAACTCCAATCTATGCCCCACCTCCTCGCCAATCTTTCACAAAAAAAAAACACCCGTCATCTGAAACCACGATCAATAATTTCCCCCGCTCTTTATCTGTGCCTAAACCTAAACGTAGATTCCACAAACAAAGCTTCTTTTCTTAGAACTGCACGCCTTTGGAACTCTCTTCCGCTTCCCTGCTTTCCAGCTGACTACAATATAGTCGTCTTCAAGTCCAACGTAAACAAATTAAATAATCCAATTTACTAAATTTCCACTGCTAACGATTACTATGATATTGTCCCCTTGATTACTGTAAACTCATTACCTCTTTTTTTTTACACAAGAATCACCACTTATCAAGGCCTGGAGACCACTTGAAGATAAGGGTTAATGAGTATACATTAGTCAATGTGATTATAGCGTAGTAAACATAAGTAGTGGGAATTTTGTTAATTGGATTACTAAGGGGGACAGTTCATAAGAACTTGTTTACATTGGACTTGAAGACAATCAGATTGTAGTCAGCTAGAAAGCAGACAATCGGAAGAGTTCCACAGGCGTGCAGTTCTAAGAAAGAAGATTTGTTCGTGGAATCTACATTTACGTCTAGGAACAGACAAGGAGTGTGGGAAATTATTGATAGTGTTTTCGTAAAAGTTTGGCGGGAGGAGACCATAGATTGAGGCTCAGACGAGCACTTGCCATGAAAATAACGATAAAGCAGAGACAGTCTCGCAACGTCTCTTCTGTAGGAAAGAGGTTACAGGGAAGAGAAAAGGGCATCCCCACTAAGCTACGAAGTCTATTTTTAACTTTTTCAAGACAGGATAAGCTACTTCGAGCAGCTCCTGTCCAGATGTGGCAACAGTATTTCATTGTTGGCCGTACCTGACTTTTATATAGGCAGCGAACTGCATCAGGAGTGAGATATCTACTGGAGCGGTAGAAGGAGCCCATCATTTTTCTAGCGACCTTAGCAATGGATTTGATATATATATATATATATATATATATATATATATATATATATATATATATATATATATATATATATATATATATATATATATATATATATTGGCTAAAGAAAGAAGCTTGGTTTTAGATGCATTAAAAATAACCAGCCACCTCTTCCCCCATTGTACCACATGCTCAAGATCAGAGGAGAGAAAATCAGTGAGAACTTAGTCGTTTACGGTCTTTGATGTGCTACCATAGATTGCAGTGTCGTCAGCATAAATGTCTATGAATGATGTAAGGGTGTGCTTTGGAAGATCATTAATGTAGATTAGGAAGAGGGTTGGACCCAGGATGGACCCCTGAGGGACTCCAGCATTAATACTGAGAGTTTTTGAATTCTGCCCATCAACCACTACTCTTACTAACCTATCAGAGAGAAATCAATTAATAATTGAGAAGACATTTTCAGCTATACAATAGCTGGAGATCTTGTGAAGTAAACCTTTATGCCATACCTTATCAAAGGCCTTTGATATGTCAAGAGCAATCGCCCTATACAGGAAACCTCCGTCAAGAGATTCACTAATCCTATGAGATATAACCGTCAGCATCCCTGATGTAGATCTAGCAGAACGGAAACCGTATTGCTTGTTACTAAGAAGATTATTTTTGCTCAGGTAGTTGATTACTTCTCTATTTAACAAAGATTCCAGCATCTTACTCATGGCGCACAGGAGACTAATTGGTCTGCACTGAGAGAAAGATGGCCGGTTACCTGAATTCTTAAATACAGAGCAAACTGATGAGGTTTTCTAGGGTGTTGGGAAGCAATTCTCCTTAAGACGACGCTTAAACGGCTTTATAAGTATGGGAGCTCATTCTGATTGACGCTTTTTCAGCACTAAAATTGGAATCAATATTTTTGATTAGCTTGGTAACATCACGCACAGATATTCGTATGTCGCATATTCTGTTTTCTGATACAGGCGGAAATAAGGGGGGTTGACGGCCTTGGTCATATAGGGTAGAATTAGTTGCCCATTAACCACTACTTTTATGAACCTGTCAGAGAGAAGTGACCTCCAGGTCTTGATAAGTAGTTACTTCTTTGTAAAAAAAGCTAAAAAATTTGTGTATGTGTGTGTGTGTCTGTGTGAGTCTGGAAACTTATTGAACATACACATGTGTGTGTGTAATGGAAGATGTTTAGTTCTGAATCCGAGAGAATGGTATAAAGATAGATAGATAGATAGATAGATAGATAGATAGATAGAATAGATAGATAGATGGATAGATAGATAGATAGATAGAGAGATAGATAGATAGATAGATAGATAGAGAGATAGATAGATCGATAGAATAGATAGATATAATAGAATGGAATAGGATAGAATAGATAGATAGAGCGAGATAGATAGATAGATAGATAGATAGATAGAATAGACAATTAGTTAGATAGAATAGAATAGAATAGATAGATAGATAGATAGATAGATAGATAGATAGAAAAATAGATAGATAGATAAATAATGTAGAGGTAGAGGCGGGAAAAGAGATATAGGAAGAGGGGAAACGCGAGAGAATGATATGTCAAGACATTCCTCCGTGATAGATCGACGGATATACTACTCGATTGATCGAAGCAATTGCAATGGAATCGAACTGCAAATCATGTCATCGATTGACAGTTAAATTGAAGATGTGAAGAAACGCATCCCATTACCTCGGATGTTGTCACATTTCATCCTGTCCAACTGGAAAGGATCCTGTGAGTAGATGGATCCAAAGATGCAGAAATTCAGAAATATACCGATTGCACTTAATATATATATATATATATATATATATATATATATATATATATATATATATATAGAGAGAGAGAGAGAGAGAGAGAGATTAGTTCATATATATATATATATATATATACTAGCATGGGTGCCCGGCGTTGCCCGGGTGTTTGGAGGTGTATGCTGAGCAAAAAAAAGGGGGTAATTTTTTAAACTTTGACCCCTATTATGACCCCTGAAAATTTATTGTTTTGGCCTCAAATCAAGTTATTAAGTTAGATCCATGTCCACGGAACCTATATCTAAAATTTCAAGGGTGTAGACCCAAAATTGTCAGAGAAGTTTGGGAGAGTTCTCAAAGCTCAAATCGTTGAACTTTGACCCCTTAATCGCCAAATTTCTGGCTAAAAACCGATCACATAGATTTTTCCAAATCACAGTACCCTGTATATCAAATGTCGAGTCTGTAGACTAAAAATTGACAGAGTTATTTCGTAGGGAAATGTACACAGACAGACACACACACTTTCACTTTTATAGATATATAGATTTAAAATAGATTTATAATTATATATATATATATACATATAAAAGTCAGATTGTGTGTGTGATTTCCTTCCTTATGGATTGCGAAACGGCTGAGCCTATCTTTTGCAAATTTCACACAAATCTAATTTATATATCTGGCAGTGTTCTTAGATATGTTTTGTTCAGAAATGAAATTCATTCGATAAATATCGAAAATTAATAAAATCCGATCTTAAAAATGGCTTTTCTCCTTTATAGATAAACAAGACGAATTTTAACGGGGAATATTTTACGTTACACCGGCTAAAAGAGATAATAAAATCTCAGCAAATCATTTCTTCTTAAAAAAAAACATGTTTATTATAATCTAGAGATATAGCTTAGTGATAGAGCATTCGACTACAAATCGAATGATCCCCTGTTCAATCTGGGTGTACATCGCCATTCTATTTTATTTTTTTCTTATTTAATGAGTTTAATTTACGATGAAAGAAGATAGACTATTTAAAATCGCCGCAAATCATTTCTTCGTTTGTTATTTAAAAAAAAAATCATTAATCAGAAGTGACTTTTCCAGGGCATTCATCATCAAGCCCAAATATCAGCTGACGCAATACTGTAAACAAACACAGACGGCGATTTATTTGAAGAAATAAAACTTAGACCGGAGATACTAATGCCGATAATAACTCCTGATATTGGTTAGGAAAGATACTTTGTGTTGAAATAAAACAGAATATACAAAAAGCAACAGTCGTAGTACGTAACGCCAAGATGATTTACTACGAATGTGCAAATGCTAACCTGAGAGTCAGTACTTCTCACTATATTTATACAGTTCGGGAGAATTTTTTTCTTGTGCATGGGTTAATCCTCACAACAATAAAATAAAACAAAGAAAAACAAATTTCATTTCATAAATGCATCCACTAGTATGTTATTCTGACGACTATATTAGTATTAAAAAAAAAAGAAATCGCGGCATATTTGTTTTAATTTTTATGTCGTTGAAAAAAATCTAACCTATTTCGATGACATAAATGTTATACACACGTTGAATGTTAACGGCGTTTTGTTCGGAAATAGAACACAGCAAATATATTTCCAAATATTTCATCGGTATTTATTTCTTCAAATCAATCATCCAATAAAAAGTATTGAAATAAAGACGGAACATTTATGAACATAGAATTGTAGTTTGTTCCTATTTTCATCTCTCCGTCACGCTGGAATATTATTTCCATAATTTTAAGCATACAAATATATAAGCATAGAAATAGAGAAGCGAACAAATATAGAAACAAATATAGAAACGGACAAATATCTAAACGGACAATTATAGAAACGGACAAATATCTAAACGGACAAATATAGAAACGGACAAATATCTAAACGGACAAATATGGAAACGGACAAATATGCAAACGTACAAATATACAAGTGTACAAATATACAAACGCACAAATATACAAACGCACAAATATAGAAACGTACAAATATAGACACGTATAAGTACAGACACGTACAAATATAAAAATGTACAAATATACAAACGTACAAATATACAAACGAACAAATATAGACACGTACAAATACACAAATGTCCAAATATAGAAACGTACAAATATAGAAATGTACAAATATACAAACGTACAAATATACAAACGTACAAATATACAAATGCAAAAATATAGATACATACAAATATACAAACGTACAAATATAGACACGTACAATAATGGAAACATACAAATATACAAACGGACAAATATACAAACGCACAAATATAGACACGTACAATAATTGAAACATACAAATATACAAACGTACAAATATACAAACGTACAAATATACAAACATACAAATATACAAACGTAAAATATACAAACATACAAATATACAAACGTAAAATATATACTAACGTACAAATACAGAAATGTACCAATATAGAAACGTACAAATACACAAACGTACAAATAGACAAACGGACAAATATCCAAACGGACAAATATAGACACGTACAAATATACATACGTACAAATATAGACACGTACAAATATAGAAACGTACAAATATAGAAACGTACAAATATAGACACGTACAAATATACATACGTACAAATATAGAAACGTACAAATAGACAAACGGACAAATATCCAAACGGACAAATATAGACACGTACAAATATACATACGTACAAATATAGAAACGTACAAATATAGAAACGTACAAATATAGAAACGTACAAATATACATACGTACAAATATAGAATCGTACAAATATAGAAACGTACAAATATAGAAACGTACAAATATAGAAACGTACAAATATAGAAACGTACAAATATAGAAACGTACAAATATACATACGTACAAATATAGAATCGTACAAATATAAAAACGTACAAATATAGAATCGTACAAATATAGAAACGTACAAATATAGAAACGTACAAATATAGAAACGTACAAATATAGAAACGTACAAATATACATACGTACAAATATAGAAACGTACAAATATACATACGTACAAATATAGAAACGTACAAATATACATACGTACAAATATAGAAACGTACAAATATACATACGTACAAATATAGACACGTACAAATATAGAAACGTACAAATATAGAAACGTACAAATATAGACACGTACAAATATAGAAACGTACAAATATAGAAACGTACAAATATACATACGTACAAATATAGAATCGTACAAATATATATACATACAAATATAAACACATACAAATATAGAAACGTACAAATATACATACGTACAAATATAGAAACGTACAAATATAGACACGTACAAATATAGAAATGTACAAATATAGAAGCGTACAAATATAGAAACGTACAAATATAGAAACGTACAAATATAGAAACGTACAAATATAGAAACGTACAAATATAGACGCGTACAAATATAGAAACATACAAATATACATACGTACAAATATAGAATCGTACAAATATATATACGTACAAATATAAACACGTACAAATATAGACACGTACAAATATAAAAACGTACAAATATAGAAACGTACAAATATAGAAACGTACAAATATAGAAACGTACAAATATAAAAACGTACAAATATAAAAACGTACAAATATAGAAATGTACAAATATAAAAACGTATAAATATAGAAACGTACAAATATAGAAACGTACAAATATAAAAACGTACAAATATAAAAACGTACAAATATAAAAATGTACAAATATAAAAACGTATAAATATAGAAACGTACAAATATAGAAACGTACAAATATAAAAACGTACAAATATAGAAACGTACAAATATAGAATCGTACAAATATATATACGTACAAATATAAAAATGTACAAATATAAAAACGTACAAATATAGAATCGTACAAATATACATACGTACAAATATAGACACGTACAAATATAGACACGTACAAATATAAACACTTACAAATATAAACACGTACAAATATAAAAACGTACAAATATAAAAACGTATAAATATAGAAATGTACAAATATAAAAACGTACAAATATAAAAACGTACAAATATAAAAACGTACAAATATAGACACGTACAAATATAAACACGTACAAATATAAACACGTACAAATATAAAAACGTACAAATATAAAAACGTATAAATATAGAAATGTACAAATATAAAAACGTATAAATATAGAAACGTACAAATATAGAACCGTACAAATATAGAAACGTACAAATATAAAAACGTACAAATATAGAAACGTAAAAATATAGACGCGTACAAATATAAAAACGTACAAATATAGAAACGTACAAATATAGAAACGTACAAATATAGAAACGTACAAATATGGGCATACATAACTTCATAACTATGAAGATATAGAAATAGCCTATGAATTGGAACTCGAGTAAACCCTTGTGGATATCGTGAAAAGTTTATGCTTAATGATCAATTATCCATACATTAATTTATAAGCAACTTGCGAAAGTTTGGGGGAACAAATCGATAAACTATTCTCAATTTTTAATAAGGCGTCTTGTACTTACTCTGGCAGCTGTCAGACATTCGCGATGACGCGGAGTCTCTTAAACATACATTAACCCCACGAATCTAATACAGTCTGGTTCTTATTTCTGATTAAACTGTGTACTTGCTGATAACTCCCGCCGGTTTTCTCTTGAATTTGAGAACAAATAGGCTCTTACAGTCTCCTTACCCTTTTTTTTTCACAGGGGAATCGCCACTTATCAAAGCCGAGAGGGCACTCGAGGATAAGGGTTAAAGAGCGTACAGTGGTCAAAAGGACGATATAGTAATGTTTAGACGTGTAAATTTGGTAAGTTGGACTACTTAAGGGGAACAGCTCATAAAGAACTTGTTTACATTGGACTTGAAGACGGCTATGTTTTAGTCAGCTGAAAAGCAGGCAAACGAATTCCATAGATGAAAGAAAGAAGATTTGTTCGTGGGATCTACGTTTAGGTTTAGGCACAGATAAAGAGTGGGGGAAATTGTTAATAGTGTTTTCAGCCAGACGAGTGTTTCTCGTAAATGTTTGGCGACGGGGGACCATAGATTGGAGCTCAGACGAGCATTTGCCATGAAAATAATGATAAAACAGAAACAGACTCGCAACGGCTCTTCTGTGAAAAAGAGGTTGCAGGGAAGAGAAAAGGGAATCTCCCACTTGAATACAAAGTCTATTCTGAACTCTGTCAAGGAAGGATAAGATCTTCCTTGAAGCTCCTGCCCAGATGTGACAGCAGTACTTAATCCTTGGACGTACCTGGCTCTTATACAGGTAGAGAATTGCATACTGGATCAATGGATGGATCCCACCATTTTTCCAGAGACCTGAGCAACGGATTTTATGGACGTGTTCCATATGAGATCAGGAGTAAAGGTCAAGCCCAGAAGCTTGTCAAAACATAGAGCTTCCGCAAGATGAAAGCCATTCATTTCAATTAATGCCGGATGGGGATCAGAACGTTGATGATGTAAAGAAAGAAGCTTGGTTTTAGATGCATTAAAACTAATCATCCACTTTTCCCCCTCCGCGATATTGCTACGCAAGATCATTGCAATAACATATATATTGGTGAAACTTAATGTAAACTTAAGAATAGGCTTAATGAACATAAAAGATTTATAAAAGCAATTCTTAAATGCACTATTCCCTTTATTATTAGAGGATGAAACGGCGACGAGGACAAATAATAACTATAAATAGAATAAAAAGACCAGCACAAACAGAGTTTAATGATAAAATTGCCGTTCTAGAAAATACGGCATGATTCCATTTCCGTTTAACTCTTGTTCACATTACAATTCATGAGAATTGTCTGAAGATAGCGGTTTCAATCCTACCCAGAGGCTTACTTGGCCAAAAACGTGGTGAGACGACAACAACTACGGATGGCAGTGATTGCTGAGAATGCAGTTAAGAGATTCGAAGTTCCTATCCGTCGCGATTACCACCTGACGAAGGCCAGAGGAATAGTTGGTCGAAACGTCGTGAAACAGCAACTAATAAAGATGAGGATAATAATCCGCATTAAATAAATTAATATTGCTCACCAGGTTTCCAAGTCGGCCTTGTAGTCTGTCGAGGCCGGAAAGGATGTTCTAAGTTCCCATAAGACATTGGCGTACATTTTGGTGTCCCTCAGTGTTTTAACATTCAATAAGTCCAAAGGTTTGATATTCCGTAAAAAATATGCGCACTAAAACGTAACCATTGTTTCGTCTTTCCAAAATATATTTACATCGTCAACGAGTCTACGTTGTAACAAAAATACAGAAATTTAAATGTAACGTAAACAAAGAGCTCGCTGAACTCCTTCTTATCTGGTACCTAATAAGACAAAAGGTTTGATATGCCGTGAAAAATATGCACACTAAAACGTAACCTGTGTTTCGTCTTTCCAAACTATATCTGCATCATCAACTTGCCTACAGTGTGACAAAAATACAGAAATTTAAATGTAACGTAAACAAACATCTCGCTGAATTACTTCTCATCTGGTATCCAACAAGTCAAAATGTTTGATATGCCGTGAAAAATATGCACACTAAAACGTAACCTGTGTTCCGTCTTTCCACACGGGGAGAGAAAACGTGTTACATGCGAACGCCAAAGAACCTCAGCGGAGTTAACAATAGCACCTTTCCGCGAGCCAGGTTTATTTACAGTAAGATTCTGCAGGCTGTAACCGATTTAACCACATTCCAACCCCTAAATAGCAGATCCGGATACATGCGTCTGTGTTTGCGTAAAGAGGGTGCTACATTGATAAACGAGATTTGTCATTCTGCTAAATCCGACTGGAAAAACTTCCGCTAACGCCTTTCCAAAAACAACGCTGGGTGAAAAATCGATTCACCCTGCATGGGTGGAGTCTGATGAATGTCTCCTCTTCGCCAATATTCATAACGGCATGAATTGAAGATTGTGAATTTTGCGAATTACAGCTCGGATAATACAGAGGTTTTAATATTTAAAAGCAACCTCGTTTATTTCCTACGCACACGCGTTTAGTTAGACTATATAACTAGTAAGACCTGTGGAAATTCAATGTAATCTACATATCTATAAAAGTGAGAATGTGTGTGTATGTGTGTGTACACTTCTCAACCTATATACTCAATGAATTTTTATCTACAGACTTAAAATTTGGTATATAGGATATTCAGGTATGTGGAAAACCTTTTAATCGGTTTTCATCCGAAAAAAATGGCGGCTAAAGAGTCAAAATGAAAACTTATTAGTTGGAAGGGAGTTCATTAGATTTGTATCTGTTTTTCAAATGTTTTACGACAGTGCATGTGCAGTCGTGAAACATTACCGCTCCCTTATGTAAAGAATAAGTAGGTTTGAAAACACTTTTTATATATCGTTGCGTGTGTATGTGTGTGTACACTTCTAAACCTATATACTCAATGAATTTTTATCTACAGACTTAAAATTTGGTATATAGGATATTCAGGTATGTGGAAAAGTTTTTAATCGGTTTTCATCCGAAAAAAAAATGGCGGCTAAAGAGTCAAAATGAAAACTTATTAGTTGGAAGGGAGTTCATTAGATTTGTATCTGTTTTTCAAATGTTTTACGACAGTGCATGTGCAGTCGTGAAACATGACCGCTTCTTTATGTAAAGAATAAGTAGGTTTGAAAACACTTTTTATATATCGTTGCGAGGTGGTCTAGTGGTTATCGTACTTGACGCACTGTTCGTCTGAACTCCAATCCCTGGTCCCCCCTCGCCAATCTTTCACGAAAAACACCCGTCTAGCTGAATCCACTGTGAAAAATTTCCCCCACTCTATATCTGTGCCTAAATCAAAACGCGGATTTCATGAGCAAAGCTTCTTTCTTAGAACTGCACGCCTGTGGAACTCTGTTCCGTCTGCCTGCTTCCCTCCGAACTACAACCTGGATGTCTTCAAGTCTAATGTTAACAAATTCCTAATGAACCGCCCCCCTAATTAAACACTTCATAAAATCTCCTCACTAACGTGATGTACTTGCAATAACCCTTATCCCTGAGTGGCTTCCGGGCCTTGATAAGTGGTGATCACTGTGTAAAAAAAAGAAAAATATATATATATATATTCACTTACAAGAAGTGAATTGCTTAGAAAAGACATAATACTTCCATGCAAAGTCTCTGTTTATTTCCGGTTCTTTTTTTCTTTTTCTTTTTTTTACTTTATTTTTTAAGGAATTTAACGTTACGTTTAATACCTACGGTATTTCTGATTATAATAAATAAGAATCCTGCATTAATTAAAAAATAATGCTTATGCGTATTTTTTTTTTTTATTTTTTTTTTTTTTTTGACATGGGGGTCACCACTTATCAAGGCCCAGGAGCCACTCGGGGATAAGGGTTATTGTGTGTACACTAATTAGTGGGATAGTATCGTAGTAATAGTTAGTATTGGGGATTTGATAAAGTGTCATTACTTAAGGGGGCGGTTCATCAGGAATTTGTTTGCATTGGACTTGAAGACATCCAAGTTGAATTCGGGGGGGGGGAACAGGCAAGCGGCAGAGAGTTCCACAGCCGTGCAGTTCTAAGAAAGAAGCTTTGTTCATGGAATTTACGTTTTGATTTAGGCACGGGCAACGCCGGGCGGCCTGTTAATATATATATATATATATATATATATATATATATAT